>NW_021823154.1:0-55858 GCF_901001165.1 Salmo trutta
CTAGGGACCAACCGACTATACAGGAAGTAGGGGCTAGGGACCAACCAGCTATACAGGAAGTAGGGGCTAGGGACCAACCAGCTATACAGGAAGTAGGGGCTAGGGACCAACCAGCTATAGAGGAAGTAGGGGCTAGGGACCAACCAGCTATAGAGGAAGTGGGCTAGGGACCAACCAGCTATACAGGAAGGGGGCTAGGGACCAACCAGCTATAGAGGGAGTAGAGACAGGGGACCAACCAGCTATACAGGAAGTAGAGGCTAGGGACCAACCAGCTATACAGGAAGTAGGGGCTAGGGACCAGCCAGTTATACAGGAAGTAGAGGCTAGGAACCAACCAGCCATACAGGAAGTAGAGGCTAGGGACCAACCAGCTTTAGAGGAAGTAGGGGCTAGCGACCAGCCAGCTATACAGGAAGTAGAGGCTAGGAACCAACCAGCTATACAGGAAGTAGAGGCTAGGGACCAACCAGCTTTAGAGGAAGTAGAGGCGAGGGACCAACCAGTTTACCAGCTTTAGAGGAAGTAGGGGCTAGGGACCAACCAGCTATACAGGAAGTAGAGGCTAGGGACCAACCAGCTATACAGGAAGTAGAGGCTAGGGACCAGCCAGCTATACAGGAAGTAGAGGATAGGGACCAACCAGCTATAGAGGAAGTAGAGGCTAGGGACCAACCAGCTATACAGGAAGTAGAGGCTAGGGACCAGCCAGCTATACAGGAAGTAGAGGATAGGGACCAACCAGCTATAGAGGAAGTAGGGGCTAGGGACCAACCAGCTATACAGGAAGTAGGGGCTAGGGACCAACCAGCTATACAGGAAGTAGGGGCTAGGGACCAACCAGCTATAGAGGGAGTAGAGGCTAGGGACCAACCAGCTATACAGGAAGTAGGGGCTAGGGACCAACCAGCTTTAGAGGAAGTAGGGGCTAGGGACCAAACCAGCTATAGAGGAAGTAGAGGCTAGGGACCAACCAGCCTATAAGGAAGTAGGGGCTAGGGACCAACCAGCTATACAGGAAGTAGGGGCTAGGGACCAACCAGCTATACAGGAAGTAGGGGCTAGGGACCAACCAGCTATAGAGGGAGTAGAGGCTAGGGACCAACCAGCTATAGAGGGAGTAGAGGCTAGGGACCAACCAGCTATACAGGAAGTAGAGGCTAGGGACCAACCGGCTATACAGGAAGTAGGGGCTAGGGACCAACCAGCTATACAGGAAGTAGGGGCTAGGGACCAACCAGCTATAGAGGAAGTAGGGGCTAAGCACCAACCAGCTTTAGAGGAAGTAGAGGCTAGGGACCAACCAGCTATACAGGAAGTAGGGGCTAGGGACCAACCAGCTATAGAGGAAGTAGGGGCTAGGGACCAACCAGCTATACAGGAAGTAGAGGCTAGGGACCAACCAGCTATAGAGGAAGTAGAGGCTAGGGACCAACCAGCTATAGAGGAAGTAGGAGCTAAGCACCAACCAGCTTTAGAGGAAGTAGGGGCTAGGGACCAACCAGCTATATAGGAAGTAGGGGCTAGGGACCAACCAGCTATAGAGGAAGTAGGGGCTAGGGACCAACCAGCTATACAGGAAGTAGGGGCTAGGGACCAACCAGCTATAGAGGAAGTAGAGGCTAGGGACCAACCAGCTATAGAAGAAGTAGGGGCTAGGGACCAACCAGCTATACAGGAAGTAGGGGCTAGGGACCAACCAGCTATAGAGGAAGTAGGGGCTATGGACCAACCAGCTATACAGGATGTAGGGGCTAGGGACCAACCAGCTATACAGGAAGTAGGGGCTAGGGACCAACCAGCTATAGAGGAAGTAGGGGCTAGGGACCAACCAGCTATAGAGGAAGTAGGGGCTAGGGACCAACCAGCTATACAGGAAGTAGAGGCTAGGAACCAACCAGCTATAGAGGAAGTAGGGGCTAGAGACCAACCAGCTATACAGGAAGTAGGGGCTAGGGACCAACCAGCTATACAGGAAGTAGAGGCTAGGGACCAACCAGCTATACAGGAAGTAGGGGCTAGGGACCAACCGGCTATACAGGAAGTAGAGGATAGGGACCAACCAGCTATAGAGGAAGTGGGGGCTAGGGACCAACCAGCTGTAGAGGAAGTACGGGCTAGAGACCAACCAGCTATACAGGAAGTAGAGGCTAGGGACCAACCAGCTATACAGGAAGTAGAGGCTAGGGACCAACCAGCATTAGAGGAAGTAGGGGCTAGGGACCAACCGGCTATAGAGGAAGTAGGGGCTAGGGACCAACCAGCTATACAGGAAGTAGGGGCTAGGGACCAACCAGCTATACAGGAAGTAGGGGCTAGGGACCAACCAGCTATACAGGAAGTAGGGACTAGGGACCAACCAGCTATACAGGAAGTAGGGGCTATGGACCAACCAGCTATACAGGAAGTAGGGGCTAGGGACCAACCAGCTATACAGGAAGTAGGGGCTAGGGACCAACCAGCTTTAGAGGAAGTAGGGGCTAGGGACCAACCAGCTATACAGGAAGTAGGGGCTAGGGACCAACCGGCTATACAGGAAGTAGAGGCTAGGGACCAACCAGCTATACAGGAAGTAGGGGCTAGGGACCAACCAGCTATACAGGAAGTAGGGGCTAGGGACCAACCAGCTATACAGGAAGTAGGAGCTAGGGACCAACCAGCTTTAGAGGAAGTAGGGGCTAGGGACCAACCAGCTATACAGGAAGTAGGGGCTAGGGACCAACCAGCTATACAGGAAGTAGGAGCTAGGGACCAACCAGCTATACAGGAAGTAGAGGCTAGGGACCAACCAGCTATACAGGAAGTAGGAGCTAGGGACCAACCAGCTATACAGGAAGTAGAGGCTAGGGACCAACCAGCTATACAGGAAGTAGGGGCTAGGGACCAACCAGCTTTAGAGGAAGTGGGGGCTAGAGACCAACCAGCTATACAGGAAGTAGAGGCTAGGGACCAACCAGCTATACAGGAAGTAGGGGCTAGGGACCAACCAGCTATACAGGAAGTAGGGGCTAGGGACCAACCAGCTATACAGGAAGTAGGGACTAGGGACCAACCAGCTATACAGGAAGTAGGGGCTAGGGACCAACCAGCTATACAGGAAGTAGGGGCTAGGGACCAACCAGCTATACAGGAAGTAGGGGCTAGGGACCAACCAGCTTTAGAGGAAGTAGGGGCTAGGGACCAACCAGCTATACAGGAAGTAGGGGCTAGGGACCAACCAGCTATACAGGAAGTAGGGGCTAGGGACCAACCAGCTTTAGAGGAAGTAGGGGCTAGGGACCAACCAGCTATACAGGAAGTAGGGGCTAGGGACCAACCGGCTATACAGGAAGTAGAGGCTAGGGACCAACCAGCTATACAGGAAGTAGGGGCTAGGGACCAACCAGCTATACAGGAAGTAGGGGCTAGGGACCAACCAGCTATACAGGAAGTAGGGGCTAGGGACCAACCAGCTATACAGGAAGTAGGAGCTAGGGACCAACCAGCTTTAGAGGAAGTAGGGGCTAGGGACCAACCAGCTATACAGGAAGTAGGGGCTAGGGACCAACCAGCTATACAGGAAGTAGGAGCTAGGGACCAACCAGCTATACAGGAAGTAGAGGCTAGGGACCAACCAGCTATACAGGAAGTAGGAGCTAGGGACCAACCAGCTATACAGGAAGTAGAGGCTAGGGAGTAGGGGGAGGGGGAAGGGGCTAGGTGGAGGGACTAGGGGGTAGAGGGTAGGGACTAGGGAGTAGGGGGAGGGGGAAGGGGCTAGGTGGAGGGACTACGGGGTTGTGTTACCCGATATTGGGCAGTCTGTTGTGTTGCTCCTGGAAGGCATCGAGAGCCAGCATGGCGGCGTGGATCTGCAGCGGGGCCTGAGGGACACATTCACAATGGACAAAACAGGAAACTGCTCAGAGACGGCTCCAACACACAGCAGAGCAAACACACCTTCACACAGGAGCTGACCTATGACCTCTCACCTCTGGTTTGCTGAAGTCGGGAGTCAGGACCTGAGGCTCAGACAGCTGCTGCTCCATCGTCTCCTGAAGAACACACGGACAGAGGGACACGGACAGAGGGACACGGACAGAGGGACACGGACAGAGGGACACGGACAGAGGGACACGGACAGAGGGACACGGACAGAGGGACACGGACAGAGAGACAGAGGGACACGGACAGAGGGACAGAGACGTTTAAGGAAAAGACCACTGCAAACTGTGTGTTTCATTTCAGAACGAAGCAGTATGAGGCAGTATGAGGCAGTATGAGGCAGTATGAGGCAGAATGAGGCAGTATGAGACAGAATGAGGCAGTATGAGACAGAATGAGGCAGAATGAGGCAGTATGAGGCAGAATGAGGCAGTATGAGGCAGTATGACGCAGAATGAGGCAGAATGAGGCAGAATGGCGCAGTATGAGGCAGCATGAGGCAGAATGACGCAGAACGACGCAGTACGACGATTTCGGGAAACTATATCTGGACAACTTGATTACTGACAGGCAAAACATTTCGGGACTGTATCACCAGCAGACTAATAAAAAATAAAAAATACCAAAAGATGGAATTTTCCTTTAAGTGTAAACCATTTAAAAAGCGTTATGTCGTTTATGAATGTCGTATTGCGGTTGTGTTGTGGTTGTATACTTACGAAGCTGTATGTTCTGGGGGTTTTGACCAGCAGGAAGAAGCCTCCATGTGCATAGGGCTGCAGACACGACGTGTCCCCTATGGTGAAACTGTAGGGAGAGAGGACTGGCACACACACACACTATTATCAACAATAATACAAGACTCCTACCCTGTGACCTGTCATAAGACTGTCCTATCAGTACCTGTGACCTGTCACAAGGCTGTCCTATCAGTACCTGTGACCTGTCATAAGCCTGTCCTATCAGTACCTGTGACCTGTCATAAGCCTGTCGTATCAGTACCTGTGACCTGTCATAAGCCTGTCGTATCAGTACCTGTGACCTGTCATAAGCCTGTCGTATCAGTACCTGTGACCTGTCATAAGCCTGTCGTATCAGTACCTGTGACCTGTCATAAGCCTGTCCTATCAGTACCTGTGACTTGTCATAAGGCTGTCGTATCAGTACCTGTGACCTGTCATAAGCCTGTCGTATCAGTACCTGTGACCTGTCATATCAGTACCTGTGACCTGTCATAAGCCTGTCCTATCAGTACCTGTGACCTGTCATAGGCCTGTCATATCAGTACCTGTGACCTGTCATAGGCCTGTCGTATCAGTACCTGTGACCTGTCATAAGCCTGTCCTATCAGTACCTGTGACCTGTCATAGGCCTGTCATATCAGTACCTGTGACCTGTCATAGGCCTGTTGTATCAGTACCTGTGACCTGTCATAAGCCTGCCCTATCAGTACCTGTGACCTGTCATAAGCATGTCATATCAGTACCTGTGACCTGTCATCGGCCTGTCATATCAGTACCTGTGACCTGTCATAAGCCTGTCCTATCAGTACCTGTGACCTGTCATAAGCCTGTCGTATCAGTGCCTGTGACCTGTCATAAGCCTGTCCTATCAGTACCTGTGACCTGTCATAAGCCTGTCCTATCAGTACCTGTGACCTGTCATAAGCCTGTCATATCAGTACCTGTGACCTGTCATAAGCCTGTCGTATCAGTACCTGTGACCTGTCATCAGCCTGTCGTATCAGTACCTGTGACCTGTCGTAAGCCTGCCCTATCAGTACCTGTGACCTGTCGTAAGCCTGCCCTATCAGTACCTGTGACCTGTCCTAAGCCTGCCCTATCAGTACCTGTGACCTGTCATAAGCCTGTCCTATCAGTACCTGTGACCTGTCATAGGCCTGTCGTATCAGTACCTGTGACCTGTCATAAACCTGTCGTATCAGTACCTGTGACCTGTCATAAACCTGTCGTATCAGTACCTGTGACCTGTCATAAACCTGTCGTATCAGTACCTGTGACCTGTCATAAGCCTGTCGTATCAGTACCTGTGACCTGTCATAAGCCTGTCCTATCAGTACCTGTGACCTGTCATAGGCCTGTCATATCAGTACCTGTGACCTGTCATAAGCCTGCCCTATCAGTACCTGTGACCTGTCATAAGCATGTCCTATCAGTACCTGTGACCTGTCATAAACCTGTCGTATCAGTACCTGTGACCTGTCATAAGCCTGTCGTATCAGTACCTGTGACCTGTCATAAGCCTGTCGTATCAGTACCTGTGACCTGTCATAAGCCTGTCCTATCAGTACCTGTGACCTGTCATAAGCCTGTCGTATCAGTACCTGTGACCTGTCATAAGCCTGTCGTATCAGTACCTGTGACCTGTCGTGCGGTGCCGTTGAGTGAGTCCATGCCGTTGACCTCTCTGAAGAGAACACTCTGTCCAGTCTGGAGGCCGTGGGTCCTGCTGTCCATACAGGTTACCACCCCTGGCTTACCCTGCAGGTCAGAGGTCAGAGGTTAGAGACGAGGGTGTGTGTGGTGTGTGTGTGTGGTGTGTGTGTGTGTGTGTGTGTGTGTGTGTGTGTGTGTGTGTGTGTGTGTGTGTGTGTGTGTGCTGTCCATACAGGTTACCACCCCTGGGTTACCCTGCAGATCAGAGGTCAGAGGTTAGAGACGAGGGTGTGTGTGTGTGTGTGTGCTGTCCATACAGGTTACCACCCCTGGGTTCCCCTGCAGGTCAGAGGTCAGAGGTTAGAGAGGAGGGTGTGTGTGTGTGTGTGTGTGTGTGTCTGTACCTGTGTGATGTTCTGGATAAACATCTCCTTGGCTTCCTCTCCCGTGGGGTCCGACACCTCAAACTGGTCCCCGAAGTCACAGAACACTCTCACACAGATCCCATACGAGTCACATCCAATGAACTGCAAGGAAACAGAGACATCATGCTTTTAGTTCCTGGGGGGGGGGGGGGGGGGGGGGGGCCGCAGACCAAATCATCTCTCCTGTCTCCTGTTGACTTCCCTTCCATGGATTTGAAAGGACATGACTGGTAAATGGAAACTCTGATAGGAGGGTCTCTATATGTAGAGGTCTCACCCTGATAGGAGGGTCTCTATATGTAGAGGTCTCACCCTGATAGGAGGGTCTCTATATGTAGAGGTCTGACCCTGATAGGAGGGTCTCTATATGTAGAGGTCTGACCCTGATAGGAGGGTCTAGAGGTCTGACCCTGATAGGAGGGTCTAGAGGTCTGACCCTGATAGGAGGGTCTAGAGGTCTGACCCTGATAGGAGGGTCTAGAGGTCTGACCCTGATAGGAGGGTCTAGAGGTCTGACCCTGATAGGAGGGTCTCTAGAGGTCTGACCCTGATAGGAGGGTCTAGAGGTCTGACCCTGATAGGAGGGTCTAGAGGTCTGACCCTGATAGGAGGGTCTAGAGGTCTGACCCTGATAGGAGGGTCTAGAGGTCTGACCCTGATAGGAGGGTCTCTATATGTAGAGGTCTCACCCTGATAGGAGGGTCTCTAGAGGTCTGACCCTGATAGGAGGGTCTCTATATGTAGAGGTCTCACCCTGATAGGAGGGTCTCTATATGTAGAGGTCTGACCCTGATAGGAGGGTCTCTATATGTAGAGGTCTCACCCTGATAGGAGGGTCTCTATATGTAGAGGTCTCACCCTGATAGGAGGGTCTAGAGGTCTCACCCTGATAGGAGGGTCTCTATATGTAGAGGTCTGACCCTGATAGGAGGGTCTCTAGAGGTCTGACCCTGATAGGAGGGTCTCTAGAGGTCTGACCCTGATAGGAGGGTCTAGAGGTCTCACCCTGATAGGAGGGTCTCTATATCTAGAGGTCTGACCCTGATAGGAGGGTCTCTAGAGGTCTCACCCTGATCGGAGGGTCTCTAGAGGTCTCACCCTGATAGGAGGCTGATGGAAGTGGCAGAAGTCATTGATTTTCTTCTGGAGACTCAGCCTGGTCTCAGTCAGGATCACACACTAAACAACACAACAAGGACAGTCATCAGCGTTTCAGATTCACTACTTTACAGTCCCACTGTGTACAATCACTCATCAACAAGACGTGTGTGTCTCTCACCTGGTACCTCTTCAGGAAGCTGAGGTCAGTGGAGAGGTCGAGAGAGGAGGAGGACGTGTCCACGTGGACGTAAGGGTTCAACTCTGCTACCCTAGGATGGACCGCCAAAGCCCTGGGGGGAGGAGGAGAGAGAGAGAAACAGAGAGAGAGAGAGAGAAAGAGAAAGAGAGAGAGACAGAGAGAGAGAGAGAGAGAGAGAGAGAGAGAGAGAGAGAGGAGAGAGAGAGAGAGAGAGAGAGAGAGAGGAGAGAGGAGAGGAGAGAGAGGATGAGAGAGAGAGAGAGAGAGAGAGAGAGAAGAGAGAAACAGAGAGAAACAGAGAGAAACAGAGAGAAACAGAGAGAGATAAATACCAATTCAAACAATGAAAACCTGGGAATTTTTTGGAAAGTTTGGGGATTGTTTCCCGACCCCCTAGTTTCCTGTTTCCTGTGTTACCGAGAAGCCACAAATGCTGACGACGCAACAAGCAGCCCGGCCTCAGAGCAATACGTTACAGCTGGCAAGGACAGTGGGCGTGTCGCGCAGTGACGTCACGCTGATGGGCGTTCCTTGACGTAACTGCAGACAGACAGGACTGGTCTCACCTGTTCCTCTGAGTCAGCACGTCGTCCTGTCTCAGGAAGAAGTTGGAGCCCAAGTCCCAAGTCTCACACTGCTTAGTGTCATGCAGCGTCAACACCTATACACACACACACACACACACACACACACACACACACACACACACACACACGTCCCCCTGATTAAATCCATTTCACTCTCATGAAACATGGTGACAATGACATGAAGCTGAACGAAGTGACCAGAGCCCTATTCCCTATATAGTGAACTACTAGTGACCAGGGCCCTATTCCCTATATAGTGAACTACTAGTGACCAGAGCCCTATTCCCTATATAGTGAACTACTTTAGACCAGAGCCCTATTCCCTATATAGTGAACTACTAGTGACCAGAGCCCTATTCCCTATATAGTGAACTACTAGTGACCAGGGCCCTATTCCCTATATAGTGCACTACTAGTGACCAGAGTCCTATTCCCTATATAGTGAACTACTAGTGACCAGAGCCCTATTCCCTATATAGTGCACTACTTTAGACCAGAGCCCTATTCCCTATATAGTGAACTACTAGTGACCAGAGCCCTATTCCCTATATAGTGAACTACTAGTGACCAGGGCCCTATTCCCTATATAGTGCACTACTAGTGACCAGAGCCCTATTCCCTATATAGTGAACTACTAGTGACCAGAGCCCTATTCCCTATATAGTGAACTACTAGTGACCAGGGCCCTATTCCCTATATAGTGAACTACTAGTGACCAGAGCCCTATTCCCTATATAGTGAACTACTAGTGACCAGAGCCCTATGGGGAATAGGGTGCAATTTGGGACGCAGGCTACAATCTCACTCACCTTCACACCTGCTAACACGATGTTCTTTGCTGTGAAAACAGGGCAGAGACGTCTAACGTCAGTCACATGACAGGAAATACATTGATACAATACATACTGTAAACACTCACTGAACGCTATGTCATGTCACTTAATGGCATGTTCTGGCATGTACCGTCATGCAATGTCATGTCACTTAATGGCATGTTCAGGCATGTACCGTCATGCTATGTCATGTCGCTTAATGACATGTACCGTCATGCTATGTCATGTCATTTAACGGCATGTTCTGGCATGTACTGTCATGCTATGTCATGTCACTTAATGGCATGTTCTGGCATGTACCGTCATGCTATGTCATGTCACTTAATGCATGTTCTGGCATGTACCGTCATGCTATGTCATGTAATGTCACATAATGTAATGCTGTCTTATTTGATGCATATGTCACCTACCGATCTCCACTCCCAGTCCTCCCATTCCACTGAGGAAGACAGAAGACTGAGCCATCTGCTGCATAGCACTGTCCCCCAGGACATACCTCTGACGACTGGAGGGGGGGAGGGGGGTTAGGGAGGGAGGGGGGGGTAGGGAGGGAGAGGGGAGAGAGGGAGGGAGAAGGGAGAGAGGGAGGGGAGAGAGGGAGGGGAGGGGGGTTAGGGAGGGGAGTTAGGGAGGGCGAGGGGAGAGAGGGAGGGGGGTTAGGGAGGGAGAGGGGAGAGAGGGGGAGGGAGAGAAGAGGGGGGGGAGAGGGGGGGCAGGGAAGAGGGGGAGCCAGGGAAGAGGGGGGAGAGAGATCAAATGATGTTGTGAGACAGTAAGCACATGTTTTGTTGGAACTATTACTGGTATGTCATTGTACCCACTTAAAATAGGTAGTATGGGATTTACCTGTACAGGGAGTCATCAATCTCCATGGAGTCAGCTGACATCTTGGGAGGGGAAAACTCACTGGTCCTCGACGCACTGGATCGTGAGAGAGAGAGAGATCATGGAGGAGAGAAGTCCTTCTGATGTCAGGGTTATATGAACTCTGTCCTGGCTCCCCCGGGCCCCCAGCACTACACAACTGATTCAAATAATCAAAGCTTGACCATGAGTTGGTTATTTAAATCAGCTGTGTAGTGCTAGGGCAAAAACGTGCACCAAGAGTGGGACCCCAGGACACAGGGGGGACCCCCAGGACACAGGGGGGACCCCCAGGACCCAGAGTGGACCCCCAGGATACAGAGTGGACCCCCAGGACACAGGGGGGACCCCCAGGATACAGGGGGGACCCCCAGGACCGAGGGGGGACCCCCAGGACCCAGAGAGGACCCCCAGGACCCAGAGTGGACCCCCAGGACACAGAGAGGACCCCAGGACCCAGAGTGGACCCCCAAGACACAGGGGGGACCCCAGGACCCAGAGAGGACCCCCAGGACCCAGAGAGGACCCCCAGGACCCAGAGTGGGGCCCCAGGACCCAGAGTGGGAAACCTTGGTCTACGCCACTGTTCTACACCCTAGTCCTGAGGAAACTGGGGGGGTACGTCCCAATTATCTCTCCTTCCTCCCAAAATGTGCACGTGTTCAATTCCCTTCACTGCTTTGAATGTAAATGACAGGTATTAGAAACTCCCTCTAGCTCTCTCCTCGACCAATCCACTTCTTTCAGAGGGGTTTGTGGGACGTAGTACACACTTTACAAGAAAGGACATGTAATTGGGACGCACTCATAGACTGGGTGTGCAGGCTTTCATTCCAACCCAGTACTTTCAGTCCTGAAACAAATAAAACTTTTTTTATCCAGCCATTGAGTTGGTTTATCAGGTGTGTTAGTGCTGGGCTGTAACAAACAGTGCTGCTAGCTAGCTAATGGGCCAACTAGATAAAGTGTTGCTAGCTAGCTAATGGGCTCACTAGCTAGCTAGATAAACAGTGTTGCTAGCTAGCTAATGGGCTCACTAGCTAGCTAGATAAACAGTGTTGCTAGCTAGCTAATGGGCTAACTAGCTAGCTAGATAAACAGTGTTGCTAGCTAATGGGCTAACTAGCTAGCTAGATAAACAGTGTTGCTAGCTAGCTAATGGGCTAACTAGCTAGCTAGATAAACAGTGTGGCTAGCTAATGGGCTAACTAGCTAGCTAGATAAACAGTGTGGCTAGCTAATGGGCTAACTAGCTAGCTAGATAAACAGTGTGGCTAGCTAATGGGCTAACTAGCTAGCTAGATAAACAGTGTGGCTAGCTAATGGGCTAACTAGTTAGCTAGATAAACAGTGTTGCTAGCTAGCTAATGGGCTAACTAGCTAGCTAGATAAACAGTGTGGCTAGCTAATGGGCTAACTAGTTAGCTTCCTGGTCCCAATCTGCAGTTAGCTACTAGTAGCTAGCTACAATAACGTGAGGACGTTGTACGAGTAGCAGTAACACTAGTAGTAGTACCATATTCCATGTTTTGAGGTTGACAACTTCTCAATGCCTTGTCAATAGCCATCTATGTGTTTATCTTGCTACGAACGATGGCTAACCTGACTTAGCATAGACTGCTCACTCAGAAGGGCGTTAGCTAACACTAGCTAGATTTCTACACCTGCATTGCTTGCTGTTTGGGGGGTTTTAGGCTGGGTTTCTGTAAAAGCACTTTGTGACATCGGTTGATGTAAGAAGGGCTTTATAAACACATTTGATTGATTGATTGATACTGCCTGATGCCGGGTCAGTGCAACAGAAAACACCCTCCATAAACGTGTATAGTCATGACGTTTCAAGCACAAGTCGTCCTGTGGCTGCAGAGACGGATGTCCATAATGGTATTTCGTGAATGTTGCGAAAAATGCGCGTTAAAAACGTCATTCAGAGACGAAATATCTTACCTGTCGGTGTACGATAGGTTCATTGATTTGTTGTTACGAAGGAAGGGTTGTGTAGAGCTAAACACATCAAACTGTTCCGGGTTACCCAGATCACATGACAAGGTTCACGTTTAAATTATATTTATTTGATAGATTATTTAAAAAAATAGTTTAAAAAAAAAATACAACAAACAACTGAAACAAAATTGTTCTGGGATATCCAGACTTTAACTTATTTAAATCAATGTGTAATATCGCAATAACAAGGGATCTGTTCTTTCTCTTGGTATTTGGCATTGCCAATTTTTACCAGGTTCCATATCAAATGCAGGCATCATAGTGCCTCATATCATGTATCCTTGGTCCTGTTGAAAACCTGCAAGACACCATTTTACATTTTAGAAGAAAACAGAGACGCTGTTCAAACAGCCAAAGTTCATCTGCCCAGTAAAACATTTACAACTCACTCTCTAACTAATAGGGGTGAGGGAGAAGAGGGGTTAGGGGGTGAGGGAGAAGAGGTGAGGGGAGAGGAGAGGGGGTGAGGAGGTGAGAGGAGATGAGGTGAGAGGGGGTCAGGAGGTGAAGGGAGTGGAGGTGAGGGGAGAGGAGATGAGGGGAGAGGGGGTGAGGAGGTGAGAGGAGATGAGGTGAGAGGGGGTCAGGAGGTGAAGGGAGTGGAGGTGAGGTGAGAGGGGGTCAGGAGGTGAAGGGAGTGGAGGTGAGGGGAGAGGAGATGAGGGGAGAGGGGGTGAGGAGGTGAGAGGAGATGAGGTGAGAGGGGGTCAGGAGGTGAAGGGAGTGGAGGTGAGGTGAGAGGGGGTCAGGAGGTGAAGGGAGTGGAGGTGAGGGGAGAGGAGATGAGGGGAGAGGGGGTCAGGAGGTGAAGGGAGTGGAGGTGAGGGGAGAGGAGATGAGGGGAGAGGGGGTGAGGAGGTGAGAGGAGATGAGGTGAGAGGGGGTCAGGAGGTGAAGGGAGTGGAGGTGAGGTGAGAGGGGGTGAGGGGAGAGGGGGTCAGGAGGTGAAGGGAGATGGGGAGAGGGGTGAGGAGGTGAAGGGAGTGTGTGTGTGTGTCTGTGTGTGTGGTGTGTGTGTGTGTGTGTGGTGTGTGTCTGTGTGTGTGTGTGTGTGTGTGTCTGTGTGTGTGTGTGTCTGTGTGTGTCTCTGTGTGTGTGTGTGGTGTGTGTGTGTGTGTGTCTGTGTGTGTCTGTGTGTGTGGTGTGTGTGTGTGTGTGTGTGTGGTGTGTGTGTGGTGTGTGTGTGTGTGTGTGTGTGTGTGTGTGTACTACTTTAGGAATGGTTGGGCTGTTGACTGAAGTAAGTCATAAACCTAGTTATATTATACTAACTATAATATAATAATATTATAATAATTCAATAAGTTCATTATACTAACTATAATATAATAATCATTTAATAAGCCAATATATTAAAGCCATATTGTACATAGTGTTGGACAGTGTCTTGTCTCTATAGGACTACACTGAACCAGGGCAGGTCAACTGGGACACTGTTTTTGGTAAATCACTCTAGACACTGACTGTAGTGTGTGTGGTGTGTGTGTGTGTGTGTGTGTGTGTGTGTGTGTGTGTGTGTGTGTGTGTGTGTGTGTGTGTGTGTGTGTGTGAAGCCAGCCATCTCTGTCAACCATCCCTCCCTTCATATTGGCCGAACGGCAACCCCCTCGGTACCTCCCCTCTGAACTCCTGCCAAAAACAACACACACAAGAAAGGTGCTCAGTTTGCGAAGTCCCCGTTTTTAACGGATTTAAATTCAATTCAATTTATTTCTCTCTCTAAAGCTCCAGACCTCCTCTCCTCCGCGATGTGGTGCGGTCGCGTGGCTCTGCGTCGTCTCCAGCGGATCGCCGTTGCTCCGTTAAACTCGTTAAGTATTACCGGGGGTTTACCGGGCGCCGTGCAGAGAGAGATGTCGTCCCTACCGCGGGTCTACATCACGCGCCAGATCCCTCCGGAAGGGCTGAAGATTCTCAGCGAGTCAGGACAGTGAGTGAGATCACACTTTGCTCTTGTTGCCGTTCTGGCTCTGTAGGCCTACTTCTTAATAGAATTATATTCTTTAAATCTAATTATTTTTTGCTCATAATTATGTAGGCTATAGGTTTTTGGAACGTTTCTTAATTTAACTAAATGTCCTTTAGTCATTCATGTAGGCTAACCTTAACGGAAAGTTCTGAAATGTTGTAGTTTGTGGTTCATCATTGACTTTTGGGTGAACAGAACTGACAATGTTTGCCCAGACCAGACCAGACAGATAAGAAGTCTCTCCCAATTCAATGTAAATACTGCCAAAGCTTACTTTGGCAAAGCAATGATTAATTAACAACAACAGGTCTATCAATAAAAACATCATAACACAATGAATAATAATAAAGACTGTCACAGACAGGACTCTCTCTTTCTCTCTCTACCCCCCCTCTCTCTGACTCATAACACTGTTTTATACACTCATTCAGTCTCTCTCTGACTCATAACACTGTTTTATACACTCATTCAGTCTCTCTCTGACTCATAACACTGTTTTATACACTCATTCAGTCTCTCTCTGACTCATAACACTGTTTTATACACTCATTCAGTCTCTCTCTCTCTCAGGTTCATTACCATTAATTATCTTTCACAGAAGTACTCATTTCAGATCAGTGATTCCCTTAAAGAAGCAAGAAAGCAAGAAAGAAAGAAAGGATGCATTTCTAACAGGCCTTTCATTTTCAAATCCTACGTTACCCAGAGTGCAGTTTGATCTGTGGGACTCAGATGACGTTCCCGTGCCCCGGAAGGAGTTGCTCCAGAAGGTCAAAGGTGTCGATGCGCTGGTCTGCGTGCTCACGGAGAAGATCGACGCCGAGCTATTGGACGCTGCAGGTCAGGTGACTGTCCATAATCTCTAACGCCATTGGCTGATCACTGACAGGAACACTGGGAGCAGCTTGACTTGTTGTTTTGTGTGTGTGAGTGTGTGTGTGTCTCTGTGTGTGCGTGTGTGTGTGTGTGTGTGTGTGTGTGTGTGTGTGTGTGTCTCTGTGTGTGTGTGTGTGTGTCTCTGTGTGTGTGTGTGTGTGTGTGTGTCTCTCTGTGTGTGTGTGTGTGTTCTCCTGCAGGTCCTAACCTCAGGGTCCTGAGCACCATGTCGGTGGGTTTTGACCACCTCTCCCTGGAGGAACTAAAGAAAAGGTCAGTGACCTCTGACCTGTAACCTGTGTTGTTGGTCACATCATCATAGACACACACTGACTATACCAACCAGGAAGGACCCCTTCCTAATATTGAGTTTCAGCCACCCCCCCTTTGCCCTCTGAACAGCCTCAATTCGTCGAGGCAGGACTCTACAAGGTGTGGAAAGTGTTCAACAGGGATGCTGGTCCATGTTGACTCCAATGCTTCTCACAGTTGTGTCAAAGTTGGCTGGATGTCCTTTGGGTGGTGGACCGTTCTTGATACAGACAGGGAAACTGTTGAGTGTGAAAAACCCAGCAGCGTTGCAGTTCTTGACACACTCAAACCGGTGCACCTGGCACCTACTACCAAACCCCGTTCAAAGGCACTTAAATCTTTTGTCTTACCCCTTCACCCTCTGAATGACACACACACACAATCCATGTCTCAATTATCTCAAGGCTGAAAAATCCTTCTTTCACCTGTCTCCTCCTCTTCATCTACACTGAAGTGGATTTAACAGGTGACGTCAGTAAGGGATCACAGCTTTCACCTGTCTCCTCCTCTTCATCTACACTGAAGTGGATTTAACAGGTGACGTCAGTAAGGGATCATAGCTTTCACCTGTCTCCTCCTCTTCATCTACACTGAAGTGGATTTAACAGGTGATGTCAGTAAGGGATCATAGCTTTCACCTGGATTCACCTGGTCAGTCTGCGTCATGGAGAGAACAGGTGTTCCTATGGATTCACCTGGTCAGTCTGCGTCATGGAGAGAACAGGTGTTCCTATGGATTCACCTGGTCAGTCTGGGTCGTGGAGAGAACAGGTGTTCCTATGGATTCACCTGGTCAGTCTGCGTCGTGGAGAGAACAGGTGTTCCTATGGATTCACCTGGTCAGTCTGCGTCGTGGAGAGAACAGGTGTTCCTATGGATTCACCTGGTCAGTCTGCGTCGTGGAGAGAACAGGTGTTCCTATGGATTCACCTGGTCAGTCTGGGTCGTGGAGAGAACAGGTGTTCCTATGGATTCACCTGGTCAGTCTGGGTCGTGGAGAGAACAGGTGTTCCTATGGATTCACCTGGTCAGTCTGCGTCGTGGAGAGAACAGGTGTTCCTATGGATTCACCTGGTCAGTCTGGGTCGTGGAGAGAACAGGTGTTCCTATGGATTCACCTGGTCAGACTGCGTCATGGAGAGAACAGGTGTTCCTATGGATTCACCTGGTCAGTCTGCGTCGTGGAGAGAACAGGTGTTCTTAATGATGTGTAGATTATAATATGTTATATTGTTTATGGATCACACACTGTACACATATGACAAAGTATACTTCTTCAACTGTGTGTGTGTGTGTGTGTGTGTGTGTGTGTGTGTATCAGGGGCATCCGTGTGGGCTATACTCCAGATGTGTTAACAGATTCTGTAGCTGAACTGACTGTCGCTCTGCTGCTGTCCACGTCCAGGAGACTGATAGAGGCTACACATGAGGCCAAGACGTAACACACACACACACACACACACACACACACACACGTCCAGGAGACTGATAGAGGCTACACATGAGGCCAAGACGTAACACACACACACACACACACACACACACACACACACGTCCAGGAGACTGATAGAGGCTACACATGAGGCCAAGACGTAACACACACACACACACACACACACACACACACACACACACACACACACACACACACACACACACACGTCCAGGAGACTGATAGAGGCTACACATGAGGCCAAGACGTAACACACACACACACACACACACACACACACACACACACACACACACACACACACACACGTCCAGGAGACTGATAGAGGCTACACATGAGGCCAAGACGTAACACACACACACACACACACACACACACACACACACACACACACACGTCCAGGAGACTGATAGAGGCTACACATGAGGCCAAGACGTAATACACACACACACACACACACACACACACACACACACACACACACACACACACACACACACACCAGCTCCAGGAGACTCATAAACCCCCCCCCCCCCCCTCCTCTTCTCTCTGTGTGTCCCTGTCCAGTGGTGGCTGGGGAACATGGAGGACTCTGTGGCTGTGTGGATATGAGCTGGCTAACAGCACCGTGGGAATACTGGGACTGGGCCGGATCGGTGAGTAACACACACACGTCAGTAAAAAACCCTGAACTATCAAGGGAAAGAACAGCACGACCTCATGATTTGTGTGTGTGTGTGTGTGTGTGTGTGTGTGTGTGTGTGTGTGTGTGTGTGTGTGTGTGTGTGTGTGTGTGTGTGTGTGTGTGTGTGTGTGTGTGTGTGTGACAGGAGTGGCTATCGCTGAGCGTCTCAAGCCGTTCAAGGTTAAGAAATTCATCTACACAGACGTGGCTCCCCGACCAGAGCTGGCCAGTTTGATCGACGCAGAATATGGTACGGAGCACTGAGATATGGGGAATATGGAGGATATGGTACCACTGAGATATGGGGAATATGGAGGATATGGTACCACTGAGATATGGGGAATATGGAGGATATGGTACCACTGAGATATGGGGAATATGGAGGATATGGTACCACTGAGATATGGGGAATATGGAGGATATGGTACCACTGAGATATGGGGAATATGGAGGATATGGTACCACTGAGATATGGGGAATATGGAGGATATGGTACCACTGAGATATGGTGTTAACCTGTCTGGGCTAGGGGGCAGTATTGAGAATTTTGGAAAAAATATGTTCCCATTTTTAACTGCCTCCTACACCAACTCAGAAGCTAGAATATGCATATTATTGTTCAGGTTTGGATAGAAAACACTCTGAATTTTCTAAAACTGTTTGAATGGTGTCTGTGAGTATAACAGAACTCCTATGGCAGGCAAAAACCTGACAAGGTTTCAAGCAGGAAGTACCCTGTCTGACAAGGAGTCGTGCGTCTTGCATCTTTTTATTGAAAAGTAAGGATCTTAGCTGTAACGTGACAATTCCCATGGCTCCGATAGGCTCTCAGAGCCCGGGAAATAACTGAAGGTTTACGAGGGAGCCTCAGGCTGAAACACATTATCACCTTTTGTAAGTGGCTGCTCCGAGGACCTTTGAATGAGGCGCGTGCACGAGTCGCTCCTGAGGAGAAATTTTATTCGGCTGTTTAGGCTCAATGCATACTCCCGGTCGGAATATTATCACTTATCTACGAGTTAAATGGCATAAAAATTGGTTTTAAACAGCGGTTGACATGCTTCGAAGTACGGTAATGGAATATTTAGACATTTTTGACACGCCAATGCGCCATGCGCGGGGACCGTGAAGAAGCATTCTGATAGTGTCTAGAACTCACGAACAAAACGTCGCTGTTTGGATATAACGATGGATTATTTGGGACCAAACCTACATTTGTTATTGAAGTAGAAGTCCTGGCAGTGTATTCTGATGAAGAACAAGCAAGGTAAGAACATTTTTCTTATAGGAAATGTGATTTTGGTGGAGGCTGACCTGGGTAGGTATCTAAATAGCTAGCCCTGTAATGCCGGGCTATGTACTTAGATTATTGCAAAATGTGCTTCATCCGAAAAGCTATTTTAAAATCGGACATATCGAGTGCATAGAGGAGTAATGTATCTATAATTCTTAAAATAATTGTTATGCTTTTTGTGAACGTTTATCGTGAGTAATTTAGCAAACTGTTAGTAAATTCCCCGGAAGTTTGCGGGGGTTATGCTTTTTCTGAACGTCACATGCTAATGCAAAAAGCTGTTTTTTGATATAAATATGAACTTGATTGAACAGACATGCATGTATTGTATAACACAATGTCCTAGGTGTGTCATCTGATGAAGATCATCAAAGGTTAGTGCTGCATTTAGCTGTGGTTTGGGTTTATGTGACATGATATGCTAGCTTGAAAAATGGGTGTCTGATTTTTTCTGGCTGGGCACTCTGCTGACATAATCTAATGTTTTGCTTTCGTTGTAAAGCCTTTTTGAAATCGGACAGTGGGGTTAGATTAACGAGATTCTTGTCTTTAAATAGCTGTAAAATAGTCATATGTTTGAGAAATTGAAGTTATAGTATTTCTAACGATTCAAAAATCGCGCCACTGGAATTTCAGTAGCTGTTACGTAGGTGGGACGAGTTCGTCCCACATACCCCAGAGAGGTTAATGGGGAATATGGTACCACTGAGATATGGTGTTAATGGGGAATATGGTACCACTGAGATATGGTGTAATGGGGCATATGGTACCACTGAGATATGGTGTAATGGGGAATATGGTACCACTGAGATATGGTGTAATGGAGGATATGGTACCACTGAGATATGGTGTAATGGAGGATATGGTACCACTGAGATATGGTGTAATGGGGAATATGGTACCACTGAGATATGGTGTAATGGGGAATATGGTACCACTGAGATATGGTGTAATGGGGAATATGGTACCACTGAGATATGGTGTAATGGAGGATATGGTACCACTGAGATATGGTGTAATGGGGAATATGGTACCACTGAGATATGGTGTAATGGGGAATATGGTACCACTGAGATATGGGGAATATGGTACCACTGAGATATGGTGTAATGGAGGATATGGTACCACTGAGATATGGTATAATGGGGAATATGGTACCACTGAGATATGGTGTAATGGGGAATATGGTACCACTGAGATATGGTGTAATGGGGAATATGGTACCACTGAGATATGGTGTAATGGGGAATATGGTACCACTGAGATATGGTGTTAATGGGGAATATGGTACCACTGAGATATGGTGTAATGGAGGATATGGTACCACTGAGATATGGTGTAATGGGGAATATGGTACCACTGAGATATGGGGAATATGGTACCACTGAGATATGGTGTAATGGGGAATATGGTACCACTGAGATATGGTGTAATGGAGGATATGGTACCACTGAGATATGGTGTAATGGGGAATGTGGTACCACTGAGATATGGGGAATATGGTACCACTGAGATATGGTGTAATGGGGAATATGGTACCACTGAGATATGGTGTAATGGGGAATATGGTACCACTGAGATATGGTATAATGGGGAATATGGTACCACTGAGATATGGTGTTAATGGGGAATATGGTACCACTGAGATATGGTGTAATGGGGAATATGGTACCACTGAGATATGGTGTAATGGGGAATATGGTACCACTGAGATATGGTGTAATGGGGAATATGGTACCACTGAGATATGGTGTAATGGGGAATATGGTACCACTGAGATATGGTGTTAATGGAGGATATGGTACCACTGAGATATGGTGTAATGGGGAATATGGTACCACTGAGATATGGTGTTAATGGGGAATATGGTACCACTGAGATATGGTGTTAATGGAGGATATGGTACCACTGAGATATGGTGTTAATGGAGGATATGGTACCACTGAGATATGGTGTAATAGGGAATATGGTACCACTGAGATATGGTGTAATAGGGAATATGGTACCACTGAGATATGGGGAATATGGTACCACTGAGATATGGTGTAATGGGGAATATGGTACCACTGAGATATGGTGTAATAGGGAATATGGTACCACTGAGATATGGTGTAATGGGGAATATGGTACCACTGAGATATGGGGAATATGGTACAGAGCACTGAGATATGGTGTTAATGGAGGATATGTTACCACTGAGATATGGTGTTAATGGAGGATATGGTACCACTGAGATATGGTGTAATGGGAAACATGGTACCACTGAGATATGGTGTTAATGGGGAATATGGTATCACTGAGATATGGTGTTAATGGGGAATATGGTATCACTGAGATATGGTGTAATGGAGGATATGGTACCACTGAGATATGGTGTAATGGGGAATATGGTACCACTGAGATATGGTGTAATGGGGAATATGGTACCACTGAGATATGGGGAATATGGTACCACTGAGATATGGTGTAATGGGGAATATGGTACCACTGAGATATGGTGTTAATGGGGAATATGGTACCACTGAGATATGGAGGATATGGTACCACTGAGATATGGTGTAATGGGGAATATGGTACCACTGAGATATGGTGTTAATGGGGAATATGGTACCACTGAGATATGGTGTAATGGGGAATATGGTACCACTGAGATATGGTGTAATGGGGAATATGGTACCACTGAGATATGGTGTAATGGGGAATATGGTACCACTGAGATATGGTGTAATGGGGAATATGGTACCACTGAGATATGGTGTAATGGGTAATATGGTACCACTGAGATATGGTGTTAATGGGGAATATGGTTCCACTGAGATATGGGGAATATGGTACCACTGAGATATGGTGTTAATGGGGAATATGGTTCCACTGAGATATGGGGAATATGGTACCACTGAGATATGGTGTAATGGGGAATATGGTACCACTGAGATATGGTGTAATGGGGAATATGGTACCACTGAGATATGGTGTAATGGGGAATATGGTTCCACTGAGATATGGGGAATATGGTACCACTGAGATATGGTGTTAATGGGGAATATGGTACCACTGAGATATGGGGAATATGGTACCACAGTCTCTATGGCCAGTCAGTCTGACTTCCTGACAGTGTGTTGTCCTCTCTCCCTCCAGTCTCTATGGATGAGTTGGCCAGCCAGTCTGACAGTGTGTTGTCCTCTCTCCCTCCAGTCTCTATGGCCAGCCAGTCTGACAGTGTGTTGTCCTCTCTCCCTCCAGTCTCTATGGATGAGTTGGCCAGCCAGTCTGACAGGGTGTTGTCCTCTCTCCCTCCAGTCTCTATGGCCAGCCAGTCTGACAGGGTGTTGTCCTCTCCCTCCAGTCTCTATGGCCAGCCAGTCTGACAGGGTGTTGTCCTCTCTCCCTCCAGTCTCTATGGATGAGTTGGCCAGCCAGTCTGACAGTGTGTTGTCTTCTCTCCCTCCAGTCTCTATGGATGAGTTGGCCAGCCAGTCTGACTTCCTGACAGTGTGTTGTCCTCTCTCCCTCCAGTCTCTATGGATGAGTTGGCCAGCCAGTCTGACTTCCTGACAGTGTGTTGTGCTCTGACACCAGAGACTAAAGACATCTGTAACAAGGACCTGTTCTCCAAAATGAAGAATACCTCCATCTTCATCAACACCAGCAGGTGACCAAACACACACACACACACACACACACACACACACACACACACACACACACACACACAGACAGTAACACACGGTAACACACGGTAACACACGGTAACACACGGTAACACACGGTAACATAGTGTAACACACGGTAACACACGGTAACACACGGTAACATACAGTAACACACGGTAACACACGGTAACACACGGTAACACACGGTAACATAGTGTAACACACGGTAACACACGGTAACACACGGTAACACACGGTAACACACAGTAACACACGGTAACACACGGTAACACACGGTAACACACGGTAACACACGGTAACACACGGTAACACACGGTAACACACGGTAACACACGGTAACACACAGTAATATACAGTAACACACGGTAACACACGGTAACACACGGTAACACACGGTAATATACAGTAACACACAGTAACACATGGTAACACACAGTAACACACGGTAACACACGGTAACACATGGTAACACACAGTAACACACGGTAACACACAGTAACACACGGTAACACACGGTAACACACGGTAACACACGGTAATATACAGTAACACACTGTAACACACGGTAACACACAGTAATATACAGTAACACACGGTAACACATGGTAACACACAGTAACACACGGTAACACATGGTAACACATGGTAACACACAGTAACACACGGTAACACACGGTAACACACGGTAACACACGGTAATATACAGTAACACACTGTAACACACGGTAACACACGGTAACACACGGTAACACACGGTAACACACAGTAATATACAGTAACACACGGTAACACACGGTAACACACGGTAACACACGGTAACACACGGTAATATACAGTAACACACGGTAACACACGGTAACACACGGTAACACACGGTAACACACGGTAATATACAGTAACACACAGTAACACACAGTAACACACAGTGTTACATGATGATGGCTGTGTGTGTGGTAGAGGAGGGGTGGTAGACAGTAACATGATGATGGCTGTGTGTGGTAGAGGAGGGGTGGTAGACAGTAACATGATGATGGCTGTGTGTGTGGTAGAGGAGGGGTGGTACACCAGGAGGATCTGTATGAAGCCCTGTCCAGTGGTCAGATAGCTGGAGCAGGACTAGACGTGACCGTCCCTGAACCGCTGCCCATCAGCCACCCACTCTTCACCCTGAACAACTGTGGTGAGTAGAAGCACGGGGTTCAGAGTCATTTATCACTGTTCTCTGTCCTGTACTGACTGTTTCATCAGTTCTCCTTCAGTCCTGTACTGACTGTTTCATCAGTTCTCCTTCAGTCCTGTACTGACTGTTTCATCAGTTCTCCTTCAGTCCTGTACTGACTGTTTCATTTATTACTGTTGTCTGTCCTGTACTGACTGTTTCATTTATCGCTGTTGTCTGTCCTGTACTGACTGTTTCATTTATCGCTGTTGTCTGTCCTGTACTGACTGTTTCATTTATTACTGTTGTCTGTCCTGTGCTGACTGTTTCATTTATTACTGTTGTCTGTCCTGTGCTGACTGTTTCATGCTCCTCCTGCCCCTCTCTTCTCACCTCTTTCCCTCTTCTCCCTCCCCCTCTCCAGTGATCCTCCCTCTCATCTCTCCAGTGATCCTCCCTCTCATCTCTCCAGTGATCCTCACTCTCATCTCTCTCTCTTCAGTGATCCTCCCTCTCATCTCTCTCTCCAGTGATCCTCCCTCTCATCTCTCTCTCTCCAGTGATCCTCCCTCTCATCTCTCTCTCTCCAGTGATCCTCCCTCTCATCTCTCTCTCTCTCTCCAGTGATCCTCCCTCTCATCTCTCTCTCTCCAGTGATCCTCCCTCTCATCTCTCTCTCTCTCCAGTGATCCTCCCGCACATTGCCAGTGCGTCCTACTCCACGCGTAATGCCATGTCTGCCCTGGCAGCCAACAACCTGCTACTGGGTCTGAAGGGACAGCCAATGATCAAAGAGCTCAAGCTGTAACTGCCAATCACCTGCTTTCGGAACACCAGAGCTGAACCAATCACCTGCTTTCAGAAACACCAGAGAAGAACCAATCACCTGCTTTCAGAAACACCAGAGAAGAACCAATCACCTGCTTCCGGAACACCAGAGAAGAACCAATCACCTGCTTTCAGAAACACCAGAGAAGAACCAATCACCTGCTTTCAGAAACACCAGAGAAGAACCAATCACCTGCTTTCAGAAACACCAGAGAAGAACCAATCACCTGCTTTCGGAAACACCAGAGAAGAACCAATCACCTGCTTTCAGAAACACCAGAGAAGAACCAATCACCTGCTTTCAGAAACACCAGAGAAGAACCAATCACCTGCTTCCGGAACACCAGAGAAGAACCAATCACCTGCTTTCAGAAACACCAGAGAAGAACCAATCACCTGCTTTCAGAAACACCAGAGCTGAACCAATCACCTGCTTCCGGAACACCAGAGAAGAACCAATGATTGAAGAGTTTTGACCAGAACTGTAAATGATATAGTTGACTCTGGTCATGAGATTAGTAGATTATAGAGAATAGAGATCTGTTGTCATCTACCAGCAACACTTTAACTCAACATGGTACAATACCGTAGCACTCAGCATGTCCTCATCTGAGATGTTTTTAGGATTTTCTTTCATAATAATAATAATAATAATAATAATAATAATGACAACAATAAAACATGGAACTTTTCTCATCTTTTTAATTCAGTCTGTAGTGACGACTGGAACGATATGTCCTTCCTGACTTTATTCGTTTCTCCTCAACAAACAAACAAAGAAAAAAACTAAAACACGTTTACATTTCATCTTCTCTTTGGGGGTAACGTCTCACAGGGCACCCTATTCCCTACGTAGTGCACTACTTTAGACCAGAGTGTCAATAAGACGTAGTGCACTACTTTAGACCAGAGTGTCAGTGGCTTTGATAGGAAGTAGTGCACTACACAGGGAACAGGGCGCAAATTTGAGAGACGCTACAACCAAAACATGGTTACACTGTGTTAGAAGTGTAGGAAAAACAACACAGAAATCCTGCACTTTTGGCATTAGGATAAAGCCCAGCTTTTTAAGCCAGACTGGGACGTAAGGCAGTAAACTTTCCTTCATTAATTATATTATTACATGAACAACATTTTGTTTATCTATTGAATCCTTTTTGGTTATAGTCTGTTGCAGTTTTCACACAGGGGCTGTTGTTGTATAAATAGGACCATACTGTGCACTTTCAAAACATTCACATATATAAAAAAAAAACAGTTTCACTTAAGACTACAGCCACAGAAGACATCACCATGGAAACTGGGCTACAGTGAGAGATGGAAGCCATTTTGGATCTGTTTAACAAGGGTCCTCATGTCCTTCAGGGGTACCTACGGTTTATGCCTGATTGAAAAAGAGCTTAACTACGAAATTATTTTTCACTTCAGTGATCAATTAAAATTAGATATAAACTCAGTATGAGTTGTAAATTAATTGGTTAGCGATTAAAGTGCATTTCCAATGTGGCTGTAACACTGTTGGTATTCAGCTGTTAGAGACAGTAGGATAGATAGTTACTGGTCAGTTAGAGACAGTAGGATAGATAGTTACTGGTCAGATAGAGACAGTAGGATAGATAGTTACTGGTCAGATAGAGACAGTAGGATAGATAGTTACTGGTCAGAGACAGTAGGATAGATAGTTACTGGTCAGATAGAGACAGTAGGATAGATAGTTACTGGTCAGATAGAGACAGTAGGATAGATAGTTACTGGTCAGATAGAGACAGTAGGATAGATAGTTACTGGTCAGTTAGAGACAGTAGGATAGATAGTTACTGGTCAGATAGAGACAGTAGGATAGATAGTTACTGGTCAGATAGAGACAGTAGGATAGATAGTTACTGGTCAGAGACAGTAGGATAGATAGTTACTGGTCAGATAGAGACAGTAGGATAGATAGTTACTGGTCAGATAGAGACAGTAGGATAGATAGTTACTGGTCAGTTAGAGACAGTAGGATAGATAGTTACTGGTCAGATAGAGACAGTAGGATATATAGTTACTGGTCAGTTAGAGACAGTAGGATAGATAGTTACTGGTCAGATAGAGACAGTAGGATAGATAGTTACTGGTCAGATAGAGACAGTAGGATAGATAGTTACTGGTCAGTTAGAGACAGTAGGATAGATAGTTACTGGTCAGATAGAGACAGTAGGATAGATAGTTACTGGTCAGTTAGAGACAGTAGGATAGATAGTTACTGGTCAGTTAGAGACAGTAGGATAGATAGTTACTGGTCAGATAGAGACAGTAGGATAGATAGTTACTGGTCAGATAGAGACAGATAGATAGTTATGGTCAGATAGACAGTAGGCTATACTGGTCAGATAGAGACAGTAGGATAGATAGTTACTGGTCAGAGACAGTAGGATAGATAGTTACTGGTCAGATAGAGACAGTAGGATAGATAGTTACTGGTCAGAGACAGTAGGATAGATAGTTACTGGTCAGATAGAGACAGTAGGATAGATAGTTACTGGTCAGTTAGAGACAGTAGGATAGATAGTTACTGGTCAGTTAGAGACAGTAGGATAGATAGTTACTGGTCAGATAGAGACAGTAGGATAGATAGTTACTGGTCAGATAGAGACAGTAGGATAGATAGTTACTGGTCAGTTAGAGACAGTAGGATAGATAGTTACTGGTCAGATAGAGACAGTAGGATAGATAGTTACTGGTCAGATAGAGACAGTAGGATAGATAGTTACTGGTCAGATAGAGACAGTAGGATAGATAGTTACTGGTCAGATAGAGACAGTAGGATAGATAGTTACTGGTCAGAGACAGTAGGATAGATAGTTACTGGTCAGTTAGAGACAGTAGGATAGATAGTTACTGGTCAGTTAGAGACAGTAGGATAGATAGTTACTGGTCAGAGACAGTAGGATAGATAGTTACTGGTCAGATAGAGACAGTAGGATAGATAGTTACTGGTCAGATAGAGACAGTAGGATAGATAGTTACTGGTCAGTTAGAGACAGTAGGATAGATAGTTACTGGTCAGTTAGAGACAGTAGGATAGATAGTTACTGGTCAGATAGAGACAGTAGGATAGATAGTTACTGGTCAGTTAGAGACAGTAGGATAGATAGTTACTGGTCAGAGACAGTAGGATAGATAGTTACTGGTCAGATAGAGACAGTAGGATAGATAGTTACTGGTCAGTTAGAGACAGTAGGATATATAGTTACTGGTCAGATAGAGACAGTAGGATAGATAGTTACTGGTCAGATAGAGACAGGATAGATAGTTACTGGTCAGATAGAGACAGTAGGATAGATAGTTACTGGTCAGATAGAGACAGTAGGATAGATAGTTACTGGTCAGAGACAGTAGGATAGATAGTTACTGGTCAGATAGAGACAGTAGGATAGATAGTTACTGGTCAGTTAGAGACAGTAGGATAGATAGTTACTGGTCAGATAGAGACAGTAGGATAGATAGTTACTGGTCAGATAGAGACAGTAGGATAGATAGTTACTGGTCAGATAGAGACAGTAGGATAGATAGTTACTGGTCAGATAGAGACAGTAGGATAGATAGTTACTGGTCAGTTAGAGACAGTAGGATAGATAGTTACTGGTCAGATATAGACAGCAGGATAGATAGTTACTGGTCAGATAGAGACAGTAGGATAGATAGTTACTGGTCAGTTAGAGACAGTAGGATAGATAGTTACTGGTCAGATAGAGACAGTAGGATAGATAGTTACTGGTCAGTTAGAGACAGTAGGATAGATAGTTACTGGTCAGATAGAGACAGTAGGATAGATAGTTACTGGTCAGATAGAGACAGTAGGATAGATAGTTACTGGTCAGTTAGAGACAGTAGGATAGATAGTTACTGGTCAGATAGAGACAGTAGGATAGATAGTTACTGGTCAGTTAGAGACAGTAGGATAGATAGTTACTGGTCAGATAGAGACAGTAGGATAGATAGTTACTGGTCAGATAGAGACAGTAGGATAGATAGTTACTGGTCAGATAGAGACAGTAGGATAGATAGTTACTGGTCAGTTAGAGACAGTAGGATAGATAGTTACTGGTCAGTTAGAGACAGTAGGATAGATAGTTACTGGTCAGTTAGAGACAGTAGGATAGATAGTTACTGGTCAGATAGAGACAGTAGGATAGATAGTTACTGGTCAGTTAGAGACAGTAGGATAGATAGTTACTGGTCAGTTAGAGACAGTAGGATAGATAGTTACTGGTCAGTTATTAGATAGTGGTCATAGGATCTGACTGGGCAAAAACAAGGTCTGAAATAAACACGTGAAAGGGTGTTAAAGGAAACCTTTTAAAGTATTTTAATACAGACTGAGTAACAGTGTGAAGACCGTACGGCCTTAAGGTGCCCACTAGTTGCCTGGCTACCCATCCACACTGAGCAAGTCTCAAACAGCTAGGTTGTTCTCTGACCAGCCAGCCAGTCAGCCAGCCAGTCAGCCAGTCAGCCAGTCAGCCAGCCAGCCAGCCAGTCAGCCAGCCAGCCAGTCAGCCAGCCAGCCAGCCAGTCAGCCAGCCAACCAGCCAGTCAACCAGTCAGTCAGTCAGTCAACTACAACAAAAAGCACAGTAACGTTACTGCAGCAGGCACTGGGCCAACACGTCGCCATGGAAACAGAACCACACAGTCCAACCTTCTTATTAGCAGTCAAAGCTCTTTTTTTAACGCCGTTAATTTCTTCGGGCTCGGGGGGGGGGGGGGGGGGTATTTTCACGCGCCCAGCTCGACCGAGCCAATCCTTATCCCGAAGTTACAGGAGCAACTGCTCCCCCAGCCGCGGCTCGAGCCCAGTCCCGAAGTTACAGATCTGGGATTTGTTCGATGTACCGATTTTTAAAAAAGAAGACATTTAAGAAGCACAGATACTGTACCAAACTGTTCCACGACATCTAGTAACTAACAACACGATGTTATAGTTAACTGGGGCCCAGAGTTATCCCTGATCATGTGACCTGACCAGGAGACCACGCCAGGCTCTAGTTATAAAAGTCACTGGTTTTATTATGATGTCCCCTTGCAGAGGAAAGTGTAAAGCCACATAAAATGTGAAATATTTACATTTCTAATGTATTGTCCTGTGAGGAGACGGGATAAAGGGCCACCTTATAACCTGCAGCGCCTTCGGAAAGTATTCAGACCCCTTGACTTTTTCCACATTTTGTTACGTTACAGCCTTGTTCTAAAATGGATTACATTGTTTTTTTCCCCCTCATCAGTGTACACACAATACCCCCATAATGACATCACAATACCCCATAATGACATCACAATACCCCATAATGACATCACAATACCCCCATAATGACAAAGCAAAAACAGGTTTAAGACATTTTGGCAAATAAAATAAAAACTACTGAAATATCACATTTACATAAAGACCCTTTACAGCAATTACAGCCTTCTAGAATCTTCTTGGGTATGACGCTACAAGCTTGGCACACCTGTATTTGAGGAGTTTCTCCCATTCTTCTCTGCAGATCCTCTCAAGTTCTGTCAGGTTGGATGGGGAGCGTTGCTGCACAGCTATTTTCAGGTCTCCAGAGATGTTAGATCGGGTTCAAGTCCGGGCTCTGGCTGGGCCACTCAAGGACATTCAGAGACTTGTCCTAATGCCACTCCTGCGTTGTCTTGGCTGTGTGCTTAGGGTCGTTGTCCTGTTGGAAGGTGAACCTTCGCCCCAGTCTGAGGTCCTGAGCGCTCTGGAGCAGGTTTTCATCAAGGATCTCTCTCTACTTTTCTCCATTCATCTTTGCCTCGATCCTGACTAGTCTCCCAGTCCCTGCTGCTGAAAAACATCCCCACAGCATGATGCTGCCACCACCATGCTTCACCATAGTTACTGGTCAGTACCAGGTTTCCTCTCGACATGATGCTTGGCATTCAGGCCAAAGAGTTCAATCTTGGTTTCATCAGACCAGAGAATCTTGTTTCTCATGGTCTGAGAGTCCTTTAGGTGCCTTTAATTCCTTTGACCTCATGGCTTGGTTTTTGCTCTGTCAAGTGTGGGACCTTATATAGACAGGTGTATGCCTTTCCAAATCATGTCCAATCAATTGAATTTACCACAGGTGGACTCCAATCAAGTTGTACAAACATCTCAAAGATGATCAATGGAAACAGGATGCACCTGAGCTCAATTTCGAGTCTCATAGCAAACGGTCTAAATACTTATGTAAATAAGGTAGTGTTATTTATTTTTAATACGTTTGCTAACATTTCTAAAAACCTGTTTTCGCTTTGTCATTATGGGTTATTGTGATGTCATTATGGGGTAGTATGATGTCATTATTGGGTATTGTGATGTCATTATGGGGTATCGTGATGTCATTATGGGGTATTGTGATGTAGATTGAAGAGGAACATTTTTTATTTAATCCATTTTCGAATATGGCTGTAATGAAACAAAGTGTGGAAAAAGTCAAGGGGTCTGAATACTTTCCAAATGCACTGTATATAGTGAACTACAACCCTATGGGCCCTGGTCAAGAGTAGTGCACTATATAGGGAATAGGGTGTTTCATTCAAAAGGTGCACCAACGAAAAGGCAACTTGTTTGTAAAGGACCATGAGAAGAAGTGGTCCCTTCTTAGCCTGGTCCCAGATCTGTTTGTGCTCTTATCAGCTCCATTGATGTCAATGATGTGGGGCAAGACAGCACAGACAGACTGTCACTCAGGCTAGTCCACCCTCTCTCCTTCACATCCCTGTTCTCCTCTCAAAGCCAAGCTCCAGGTGTAGCGTTGCACAATTCCCCTAATTCTCAACCTCGAAGATTACCGTAATCAGAGGGGAAAAAGCAGGAAATCCTGATTTCTAGAAAACTTTCCCTAAATTCCCAGGTTATCAGAGTTTTGCAACTCTAGCCAGGTTTCAGCTTCAGGACAGTTCTGAACCTCCCCTAGCCAGGTTTCAGCTTCAGGACAGTTCTGAATCTCCCTAGCCAGGTTTCAGCTTCAGGACTGTTCTGAATCTCCCTAGTCAGGTTTCAGCTTCAGGACTGTTCTGAATCTCCCTAGCCAGGTTTCAGCTTCAGGACAGTTCTGAATCTCCCTAGCCAGGTTTCAGCTTCAGGACAGTTCTGAATCTCCCCTAGCCAGGTTTCAGCTTCAGGACTGTTCTGAATCTCCCCTAGCCAGGTTTCAGCTTCAGGACTGTTCTGAATCTCCCTAGCCAGGTTTCAGCTTCAGGACTGTTCTGAATCTCCCTAGCCAGGTTTCAGCTTCAGGACTGTTCTGAACCTCCCTAGCCAGGTTTCAGCTTCAGGACTGTTCTGAATCTCCCCTAGCCAGGTTTCAGCTTCAGCGAATCTCCCCTAGCCAGGTTTCAGCTTCAGGACAGTTCTGAATCTCCCTAGCCAGGTTTCAGCTTCAGGACAGTTCTGAATCTCCCCTAGCCAGGTTTCAGCTTCAGGACAGTTCTGAATCTCCCCTAGCCAGGTTTCAGCTTCAGGACAGTTCTGAATCTCCCCTAGCCAGGTTTCAGCTTCAGGACAGTTCTGAATCTCCCCTAGCCAGGTTTCAGCTTCAGGACAGTTCTGAATCTCCCCTAGCCAGGTTTCAGCTTCAGGACAGTTCTGAATCTCCCCTAGCCAGGTTTCAGCTTCAGGACAGTTCTGAATCTCCCTAGCCAGGTTTCAGCTTCAGGACAGTTCTGAACCTCCCCTAGCCAGGTTTCAGCTTCAGGACAGTTCTGAATCTCCCCTAGCCAGGTTTCAGCTTCAGGACAGTTCTGAATCTCCCCTAGCCAGGTTTCAGCTTCAGGACTGTTCTGAATCTCCCCTAGCCAGGTTTCAGCTTCAGGACAGTTCTGAATCTCCCCTAACCAGGTTTCAGCTTCAGGACAGTTCTGAATCTCCCCTAGCGAGGTTTCAGCTTCAGGACTGTTCTGAACCTCCCCTAGCCAGGTTTCAGCTTCAGGACTGTTCTGAATCTCCCCTAGCCAGGTTTCAGCTTCAGGACTGTTCTGAACCTCCCCTAGCCAGGTTTCAGCTTCAGGACAGTTCTGAATCTCCCTAGCCAGGTTTCAGCTTCAGGACAGTTCTGAATCTCCCCTAGCCAGGTTTCAGCTTCAGGACAGTTCTGAATCTCCCTAGCCAGGTTTCAGCTTCAGGACAGTTCTGAACCTCCCCTAGCCAGGTTTCAGCTTCAGGACAGTTCTGAACCTCCCCTAGCCAGGTTTCAGCTTCAGGACAGTTCTGAACCTCCCCTAGCCAGGTTTCAGCTTCAGGACAGTTCTGAATCTCCCCTAGCCAGGTTTCAGCTTCAGGACAGTTCTGAATCTCCCCTAGCCAGGTTTCAGCTTCAGAACTGTTCTGAATCTGAAGTCCTGTTTCAGAAACGTTCCGAACATGGTTCCAATAGGAACAGAACAGGGTTCCCATGAGGAAGTTGGGAGTCCACCCCTCCTAAAGAGACTCAATTTTCTAAATCGATCGCCTCTATCAAAACGGTCCTGTTTGGCTCAGTTGGTAGAACATGGCACTTGTAACATCAGGGTTGTGGGTTGGATTCCCGCTGGGGACACCCATAGTTTCTACACACTACTGTAAGTGTGTGTTTCTAGCTTTGAGGCTATTAACCCTTCTATCTAATTAGCATAATAATAATAATTTAAAAAATCCCCATAAAAATCTGTCCGTTTAAACTAGAGATATCTGTTGTTTTGTATCAATCCACTACATCCGTCGATGTCGCACTTCTGCATCTGCAGTGAAAGAGCTTGAGCGGTGTTTGTTTCCCCGAACGGTTTGACCCAACGAGCGTCTTGGGACCCGTCTGAAGTCGGGAAAAGCAGATCTGCCAACTTCTGTCTGTAGCATCCCGACAGTTTGGCCTACACACTAATCTGTGGAAAGGTGAGAGACTTACACCAACATATCGGTGTTGTTCTATGCCTCCCCACTGGCCTCAGAAGACTTGTCTGAAGGTCCTCCCGGTGGAAAAGGCAGGGCTTAGGCTGTAGAGGGTCAAAGGGCAGTGAGTCTAGAGTCCACTAGACAGAGAGTACAGGTGATACCATATAGACCCTTCAAATTCAAAACTGGACCTCAAAGCCAATTCAACTGCTATTTTCCCCACTCTTCCTTTCTAATCAGAGACTGATTTTAAACCTGGGAGTTTTTCCTCCATGGTTCTCCTCTAAATCAGAGACGGATTTTAACCTGGGAGTTTTTCCTCCATGGTTCTCCTCTAAATCAGAGACTGATTTAAACCTGGGAGTTTTTCCTCCATGGTTCTCCTCTAAATCAGAGACGGATTTTAACCTGGGAGTTTTTCCTCCATGGTTCTCCTCTAAATCAGAGACTGATTTAAACCTGGGAGTTTTTCCTCCATGGTTCTCCTCTAAATCAGAGACTGATTTAAAACCTGGGAGTTTTTCCTCCATGGTTCTCCTCTAAATCAGAGACTGATTTAAAGCTGGGAGTTTTTCCTCCATGGTTCTCCTCTAAATCAGAGACTGATTTAAAAGCTGGGAGTTTTTCTGGACATTATTTTAAAAACTCAATCCTACCTAGAAGCGGTGTTTTAACAAGGAACCAAACGGAACCCATTTGTCCAATAGAAACGGTTGTTTTAGTTGAAAATGTTTTTTTTTTAGCTACAGTGTGTGACTAATGAGTAGACCAGAGGTTCTCCACTACAGCAGTGACTATACGATCCTCCAAACAGAATTTATGGGAAAAAACCAAAACATCCGGTAAGTTTCCCAGGAATTTTCCCAATCCAACTCAACCCGACCTACCAGGCCAGCCTACATACAGATCGTAAGGCATGTCGCCGTTCTGCCAGCGTAGACAGGTGGTCTTGGGAGTGTTTTGTACAGGTTGAAAACGCTTGACTCGTTAGCATTTAGCTAGCATCCACTATGGGAATTCCCTACTACTTTGTTAGCATACCGCTAATTTGGCTATTTTTTTTTTTTTTTTTTTATTATTTTCCCATTAATTCGCAACGCCCGGTAATACCGTTTGGCTCCAGTACGGCACAACGATGGTATAAAGGTATTAAAATCTGGATACCGTTTACTTCCCCCCTACAGTGATCACATCTATCACCTACACAAGCCTACATCAGTGTGTTGGCCATGTTGCTGTTCTGCCAGCGCAGACAGGTAGTCTTGGAGTGTTTGTACAGGTGGGACGACTGGCTGAAACGTTTACCGCACTTGAGACAGGCGTAAGGTTTCTCCCCGGTGTGAACTCTGATGTGTTTCTTACAGTCAGTCAGAGTGAGGAAAGTCTTACAGCAGATTCTACAAGCGTATTTCCTGGCTCCTTCTACCACCAGGACGTTGTGTTCAGACAGAGCTTTCTTACACTTGGAGAGAACGTCTGCTGAGGCACGGGTCAGCTGTGGGTGTGGGTGGGGGGCGGAGGAGGAGGTGGGTGGGCCTGACTCGTACCCTCCCGATCCGTTCAGAAGCAGGGGTCCCCCTTCCCCAAGACTGGAGGAAGACAGGGCGTCTTGGAGAACGACCCCCGTTTCTCCTCCTCCTCCTCGGTTGTCGTTTTTAGGTGCGATGCGGCGATATCCAGGAAAGCCCAGGGAGCCCCCTCTAGAGGCGCGGGCCAGGGAGTGCAGGCCCAGGCTGGAGCGCTGGAAGTCCAGAGAGAACGGGTCTGGAAACCCTCCTCCTCCTCCTCCTCCTCTGGGGTTTCCCAGCCCGTCATGCAGGGGACGCAGGAAGAGCGAATCAGCGTCTGTAGAGAATCCCCCGAGACCGTCGCTACCCAGCAGGTGGTTGGCTGACCCGGTACGGAGCATCGAAGAAGAGCTATTGGTCTCAGAGTGTTCCGGGCTCAGCAGGAAGCGATGTGCCGCTGCCATCGCCTCGCCGGTTGTCGTGTTGAGATCGTCGTCCCCGGCATCGACCCCCGACCCCCCAAACACCTTGGCGCCGAGGAAGCTAGAAATCCTAAAACCAGACTTCCCATCAAGATGGTTACTACAGCCAAAACCACCGCCACTCTCCCTACCAAGACCTCCTTTCAGCAGGAGCTGGGAGCTGGGCTGGAGCAACTGTTGGTCAGAGGAGGAAAGACTACGGTCGCTGCTCTGTGGGCTCAGCTCTACCTTCTCCTCCTCTCCTCTTCCTCCTCCAGGTCCCAGCTGGTCGCTACCCTGGATGGTGATGTCATCAGCTGGCTCTGGGGAGCTCAGAGGCTCACACTTCACCACCACCTGGAGGAGAGGAGAGGAGGAGATGAGGAGAGAGAGAGGAGGGGAGAGGAGAAGGAGAGAGAGGAGAAGATAGGAGGAGAGAGAGGAGGAGGAGAGATGAGGGGAGAGGAAGAGGAGAGAGAAGGGGAGAGGAGAAGAGAGAGAGAGGAGAAGAAGAGAGGAGGGGAGAGAGGAGAAGATAGGGGAGAGAGGAGGAGGAGGAGAGAGAGAGGAGAAGAGGAGAGGAGGGGAGAGAAGAGAGAGAGGAGGAGAAGAGGAGAGATACAGACATGAAGGAGGACAACAGGATATGACCCATTACTTTATCCAAGGTTGGGTTTAAACCCTTTATTTAACCAAGGTAAAGCATGAATTATGGCTAGACAGTTGTTTCATACATTGCTAACTCTTTAAATGGAGAAGTATTCGTCCCAAATGGCACCCTATAACCTGAGCAATGAGCCCTGGTCAACAGTAGTCCACTATGGGTCCTGGTCAACAGTAGTCCACTATTGGGCCCTGGTCAACAGTAGTCCACTATTGGGTCCTGGTCAACAGTAGTCCACTATTGGGTCCTGGTCAACAGTAGTCCACTATTGGGCCCTGGTCAACAGTAGTCCACTATTGGGTCCTGGTCAACAGTAGTCCACTATGGGTCCTGGTCAACAGTAGTCCATTATGGGTCCTGGTCAACAGTAGTCCACTATTGGGCCCTGGTCAACAGTAGTCCACTATTGGGTCCTGGTCAACAGTAGTGCACTATGGGTCCTGGTCAACAGTAGTCCACTATTGGGTCCTGGTCAACAGTAGTCCACTATTGGGTCCTGGTCAACAGTAGTCCACTATTGGTCCTGGTCAACAGTCTATTATTGGTCCTGGTCAACAGTAGTCTATTATTGGCCCTGGTCAACAGTAGTCTATTATTGGGTCCTGGTCAACAGTAGTCTATTATTGGGTCCTGGTCAACAGTAGTCCCCAATGGGCCTGGTCAACAGTAGTCTATTATTGGTCCTGGTCAACAGTAGTCCACTATTGGGTCCTGGTCAACAGTAGTCCACTATGGGCCTGGTCAACAGTAGTGCACTATGGGTCCTGGTCAACAGTAGTCTATTATTGGGTCCTGGTCAACAGTAGTCCACTATGGGTCCTGGTCAACAGTAGTGCACTATGGGTCCTGGTCAACAGTAGTGCACTATGGGTCCTGGTCAACAGTAGTGCACTATTTGTCCTGGCCAACAGTAGTCCACTACAGAGGGAATAAGAAGCCATTTGGGATGCAGATGAAGTATTTCCTGGTAAAATGTCATTACCTGTCCCTGTTGCTCCCGTACTTCCTCCTCTTCCTCCGTTATCTTCACCTCCACCCCATCGCCATGGTGACTCCCTCCATCCAGGGACTCCTTCCCCACACCCTCCTCCTCCGCCATCTCTTGCTCCTCCCCTTCGCAGCGTCCGCCGTCCGATTGGCTGGGCATCTGGGAGTCATCCTGGGACACGCCCCCTGCTAGGCCGGTGATCGTCGCGTCCAGTCTGGCCTCCTCCCCCGTCTTGTGGGAGTCGGGGGAGAGTAGTCCCACTTCCTCATCCCCGTGGGGTCCGGAGGGGCGGGGCCTCTGCCTGGACCTGTCCTCTGATAGGCTAAAGCTCAGGGAGGGTTTTCTCTTGTGGAAACGTCGGATGGGGAAGGAAGCTTTATGCTCCACTACGCCACTAATGCTAACGCCATCGCTACCACCCCTGGCCCCATCCTCCTCCACCCCGCCCAGGGCAGAGCTCACCAGGCTTAGACCCAGCTGCTGCAGCAGGAACGACCGCTGGAGCCTGGAAGTAGCAGCGTTAGCCGCTAGGTTAGCGTTAGCCTCTTGGTTAGCGTTAGCCGCTAGTTTAGCGTTAGCGGCTAACTCGGCGGCTGCCTGCTGCTGCCTGTGCCTCTGCTGTTCTGCGTGGGTGTGTTGGTGCTGGCGGTGTTGTGTGGCCCGGTGGTCTGCCGGCGGGGACATGGGCATGGTGCGGGTGGTCAGGTAGTGCTTACAGGCCTTGACTACGGCGTTCAGGTGGAGGTGAGAGGCAGCTAGCAGCACGTCCATCACGTTGCTCTCTCCTAGCATCAGGGTGGAGGTGTACATCATGTCCACCAGGGCAGCAAACGCCTCCGCTGTCACCACCTGCAGTAACACACACATCATCATCATCCTCATCACCCTGTTATAGACTCATCCTCCTCATCATCCCTGTTATAGACTCATCCTCCTCATCACCCCTGTTGTAGACTCATCCTCATCATCCCTGTTATAAACTCATCATCCTCACACCCCTGTTTACTCATCACCCCTGTTTACTCATCCTCATCACCGTTATAGACTCATCCTCCTCATCACCCCTGTTATAAACTCATCCTCCTCATCACCCCTGTTATAAACTCATCCTCTTCATCACCCCTGTTATAAACTCATCCTCCTCATCACCCCTGTTATAAACTCATCCTCTTCATCACCCCTGTTATAAACTCATCCTCCTCATCACCCCTGTTATGAACTCATCCTCCTCATCACCCCTGTTATGAACTCATCCTCCTCTTCACCCCTGTTATAGACTCATCCTCCTCTTCACCCCTGTTATAAACTCATCCTCCTCATCACCCCTGTTATAAACTCATCCTCCTCATCACCCCTGTTATAAACTCATCCTCTTCATCACCCCTGTTATAAACTCATCCTCCTCATCACCCCTGTTATGAACTCATCCTCCTCATCACCCCTGTTATAGACTCATCCTCCTCATCACCCCTGTTATAGACTCATCCTCCTCATCACCCCTGTTATAAACTCATCCTCCTCATCACCCCTGTTGTAGACTCATCCTCCTCATCACCCCTGTTGTAGACTCATCCTCCTCATCACCCCTGTTATAAACTCATCGTCCTCATCACCCTGTTATAGACTCATCCTCCTCATCACCCCTGTTATAAACTCATCCTCCTCATCACCCCTGTTATAAACTCATCCTCCTCATCGCCCCTGTTATAGACTCATCCTCCTCATCGCCCCTGTTATAGACTCATCCTCCTCATCGCCCCTGTTATAAACTCATCCTCCTCATCACCCCTGTTATAGACTGATCCTCCTCATCACCCCTGTTATAAACTCATCCTCCTCATCACCCCTGTTATAAACTCATCCTCCTCATCACCCCTGTTATAGACTCCTCCTCCTCATCACCCCTGTTATAGACTCATCCTCCTCATCACCCCTGTTATAGACTCATCCTCCTCATCACCCCTGTTATAAACTGATCCTCATCTTAATCATCACCACCTTCATCATCATCATCCTCACCTCGCTGTCCAGTTGTATCATGTTCATGCTGGCGTCTCCCTGGGCGACCGTAAACAGGGCTCTGAAGTGAGTGCTGCAAGCCGCCAGCACCGAGCGGTGGGCTTTAAAATGGCGGCTGCCCACCACAATGACACAGTCACACAGCTGGCTGTGAACCCGCTGGTAGTTCAGCTGCTGGAAGACCTGGATAATATGAATAATAATAATAATAATAATATGACTCATGTGTGGCTCAGTCGCTAGCTAGAGCACGGGTCGTGGGTTCGATTCCCGCTGCGGCCACGTGTACATGTAAAATGCATGAATTCATGAAAGTAATTCGCTTCAGATAAAAGCGTCTGACAAATGGAATATATTCTTATATTATATTGTTATGAACAATACACTATTTGTAGAGCATTTTTTCCATTTACTGAGAGAAATTATAAAGCTGTTTGCATTACCTGGTCGAAGTGGCCCGGGAAGTCCATGACCTGCAGGGAAGGAGGGGGAGGAGGAGAGAGAAGGGGAGGGAGGGGTGAGAAAGGGAGGGGTGGGAAAGGGAGGGGGGAGAAAGGGGAAGGAGGCGAGAGAAGGAGGAAGAGGGGAGAGGAGGGAACAGGGGGTCAGGGGAGAGGAGGGAGGAGAGGTGGGGGGAGGGAGGGAACAGGGTTGTAAAAAAAAATCTGTTGTGTAATAAATGTGAGGAAAATTAGGTCCTCTGGAGGTAATCTTCCTGACAAAACCTTTGATTGATTAAAAAGTAAGCTTTAAAATTGACTGTCACTGGAGGGGTCATTATAGTAGACTATAGGTTGATGCTTTGAATAATATATTTTGTAGAAGGGCAGTAGCTACACTTGCTATCACAATTCATTAGTTCAATGTATTAACAAATAAATAATAGAAGTCTCGTTGGAAGTTATAGCATAGGCTATTTCACGGTAAGTGAAAGTGAGAACTAGTAAGGATATTGAAGAGAATATGTTAAATGTGTGAAATGAAAGCCAGTATGTCTATGTGAAGACATTAGTCAAGTACAAGCAAGGAAACTGTTGCCAAGGAAACTGTTAGCAAGGAAACTGTTGGCAAGGTAACTGTTAGCAAGGTAACTGTTAGCAAGGTAACTGTTGGCAAGGTAACTGTTAGCAAATAAACTGTTAGCAAGGAAACTGTTAGCAAGGAAACTGTTAGCAAGGAAACTGTAGAGTTTGTTGACGTCTAGAAGTCTTGTCTAGACAGCTAGCTAACTAAATAACCACTGCCGTCGGTTAGCCAAGCCCTCGTCTGGCGAGTACTATCGTTGCTAACTAACTAGCTATGCTATCTAACTAACTAACTAGCAAGTCAGCAACTGGATATTTAGTTAGCTAGCTAGTTAGCTACTTGCTAACTTTAGGGAAAGGTTGTGTAATAAAAATAAAAACCCAGTAAGACAACAGCGATGGCGGTGAAGTAGCTAGCTAGCATGACCCCGTTGTGTGACCGACATTTTGTTTAAAATAACAGCCAAGGCCAACAACAAAACATCACCTCATGAAGAAATTATTCTGTTTGCTCGCCAGGTGCTTGGCTACATTGGCTACTGTTATTAATGCTGACTACCTAGCTAGATTTGCTAACGTTAACAGTTGTCAAGTTTCCCCCTAGAAAGCATGCAACATTGATATAACTCGAGGAAACAATTAAAACGTGATGATATTAAAAGGTAAATAAAGCTAAAATGTAGCTAGCTAGCTTGCTAATGTTAAGCTACCGGTACCTTGTTTTTGTCGGTGCTACTCCCGGGTCATGGGTGGACAAACGGGGTTCATCAAGTCCACTAGACCGGACAGAACGAGGACTACCGACGGCTAGACAGTCTTCATGGACCGCTACGGCTACTCCAAATGCTCACAGTCACATACTCAATATACCAATCCCTTGTCCGACTGGTTGAACCCCCCCCAAGGACAGACACAACACCAGCTAAACAGCTAAGACTCCATGTAGCTACTTTAAATGAATCTAAATGTAGTTTTGTTACCAAAGAGGGTCTTCTCCTGGGGGGGCGATGGCTGGAGCTGGATGAGTTTCTCCTCCTCCTCCAGACTCTGTAGGTGGCGCTACACTCCTATGTCCTCACCGTGTTAACCAGTTGCAGTACCACTCCTCGCCGTTGGATGGCGCTGCAGTTTGCTGGGGTGAATATATCTCCGATTGTTTTTTTATAGGTCCCCGACTGACAACAAACATGGACGTCAACTGCACATTGGTTTGTTGTGAAGAGGAGAGAGAAGACGATAAAGCTGTTATTGGTAAATATACTATTTATGTCACAGGTTAATTATTCTATTTTTTTTTTTTAAATACATGTTTAATTACACGATTGCAGTTTAAACGTCCCCCAAGCATTGACAAGACTGAAGTCCACCCTGTTCCGTAGTACACGTGGGTGCTCTCATGGTAGCGCAGTAACGTTAAATGTATACTTCGGGATTTTGTCATTGAAGTCCTTTTATCTACTGTCCACAGAGTCAAATTAACTAATGGATAACATTTTTATGTCTCTGCATCCAGTATGAAGGTAGTTTCACGACACAATGCTAACTAGCTTAATGACTGGAAGTCTGTGGAATCTACTACCGTGCTAGCAGTTACCATAGACTTCCAGTCATTGCGCTAACGCTAGTTAGTAACTTCCTTCGAACTGCATGCAGAGACGACATTGGTTAAGCTAGTTAGCAAACATTCAATTAACGTTAGCCGGGTGATATTATTTTTTTGGGGGGACTAAACGGTAACAAACTATATTGATTTAACTTGCACCATCAACCATAGTTAGCCAGCAGAGCCGACCCATTTGCTAACTGCTACGCTCGGGTCAGACAGCAGTCCTGTATAGATTAAGACCCAACAGAGTCTGTGAGAGATATGGCTCGGTAAACATACCTCTTATCCAGGGATGAGAAATGAGTTGTACTCCAAATGTTCTTATAGAGACCCACAGTGGTGTCATCATACCCATAAAACCTAGCGGTTAAACAAGGAAATGATTCCAATCGTTTTTCCAACATTCTTCCCACCCCCCTTCATAGGGAATTTTAGAAACACTTTTAAAATGAAGGATGTTGTGTTTCGTGTAGGCTTACCCTGGCGTGACGTTTTGATAACCATGTAAATCTCTCTCTGACAAGGTGACTTTTATCAATATATTCAGCTCTATTTTCTCTGATTCTGAAATGCTAATTAGCACCAAAGTAGACATCATGCAAGACTACAAATCCCAGCATGCTCCTGCACCTCATCTCTAGCTGACACCTTTGCTAACAAGTATTGTGTCAATTTAAAACTTGCACAAGACAGTTATTAGCAGAATTGTAAATGTAAAGAAAATGTGCTTTTTTTTTTTACTACATTTAGCTAACATTAGATCGTTAATCCAGAGATTCTTAGCTTTGCCTTGATTCGTCAGTCTCGTCCAGGTCATCATGGTATTTGTAGTTCTTCATGATAGCCACATTAGCATTTTACATACAAGCAAATATATTAAAAATGAATGGTGGAAAAAACGATTGGAACCATTTCCCTGTTTTGACCACTAGGTTTTATGGGTATTATGACTCATACTGTGGTACTCTATAATCCCCAACTGTTACAGTAGAGAAGATTGAACGACTGCTAGTTGTTATGGACAACTGCTGCTTCGTCCCCATGCTATAGGTAGCAGAAGCCAATGGCAGTGTAAGCCAATCAGCTAATTTGTTGTGCAGCTGTAAAAGCAAGCTGGTCAGATCTGCTGGCGACCATACAGTATGTTCCATATATAGTGTTCTATTGTTTGACCAGGTGGTGGCACCCTATTTCTATACAGCTAGTGTACAACTTTTGACCATAGTATGTTCACTATATCGTTCCCTACCTTTGACCAGGGACGGGGGGGGGGGGGGTAGGTAGCTAACTACTGGTGGTTTCAGCATGATGAATGTCCATTGGGGTGTTGGCAGGGTACAATTGACATTTGGGGGGGGGTTTAAATGTCCTTAAGGGGATCAGCAGGGTGGTAGGAAGTCCGGGATGTGGGGGGGGGGGCAGTCCTTGCGGTCCACGGCAGCGGGGTTGCCGTACCAGGCTGTGATGCAGTCCGACAGCAGGCTCTCGATGGTGCTACTGTAGAATACTGAGAGGGTCCTCGGAGACAGGTTGAATTTCTTCAGCAATCCTGAGGTTGAAGAGTCGCTGTTGTTCCTTCACCACGATGTCCGTGTGGTTTGACTGTTAAAGCTCTTCTGAGATGTGTATCTCGAGGAACTTGCCGTTTTTTTTACAGTCTCCAAGGCAACCCAGTTGATGAGGATTTGGGGGGGGGGGCGTACTCAGCCTGGTTCCTTCTGAAGTCCACATTCAGCTCTTTTTGTTTTGTTGACGTTGAGAGAGAGGTTGTTTACCTGGCACCACGCCGTCAGAGTGCCTACCTCTTCCCTGTAGGCCGTCTCGTCGTTGGTGGTAATCGGGCCTACTACTGTCGTGTCGTCAGCGAACTTGATGGTGGAGTTGGAACTGTTTGAGGCCACGCAGTCGTGGGTGTACAGGGACTTCAGGAGGGGACTGAGGACGCACCCTTGTAGGGCCCCGGTGTTAAGAATCAGTGTAGAGGAGGTAATGTTGCCTTCCTTCACCACCTGGGGGGGGGGGGGGGGGGGGCAGAGCTGTGAGTTTTGTGGTGAGCATAGAGGGCACCATGGTATTGAAGGCAGAGCTGTGAGTTTTGTGGTGAGCATAGAGGGCACCATGGTATTGAAGGCAGAGCTGTGAGTTTTGTGGTGAGTGGTGAGCATAGAGGGCACCATGGTATTGAAGGCAGAGCTGTGAGTTTTGTGGTGAGTGGTGAGCATAGAGGACACTATGGTATTGAAGGCAGAGCTGTGAGTTTTGTGGTGAGTGGTGAGCATAGAGGGCACCATGGTATTGAAGGCAGAGCTGTGAGTTTTGTGGTGAGTGGTGAGCATAGAGGACACTATGGTATTGAAGGCAGAGCTGTGAGTTTTGTGGTGAGTGGTGAGCATAGAGGACACTATGGTATTGAAGGCAGAGCTGTGAGTTTTGTGGTGAGCATAGAGGACACTATGGTATTGAAGGCAGAGCTGTGAGTTTTGTGGTGAGCATAGAGGGCACTATGGTATTGAAGGCAGAGCTGTGAGTTTTGTGGTGAGCATAGAGGACACTATGGCATTGAAGGCAGAGCTGTGGGTTTTGTGGTGAGCATAGAGGACACTATGGTATTGAAGGCAGAGCTGTGAGTTTTGTGGTGAGCATAGAGGACACTATGGTATTGAAGGCAGAGCTGTGAGTTTTGTGGTGAGCATAGAGGACACTATGGTATTGAAGGCAGAGCTGTGAGTTTTGTGGTGAGTGGTGAGCATAGAGGACACCATGGTATTGAAGGCAGAGCTGTGGGTTTTGTGGTGAGTATAGAGGACACTATGGTATTGAAGGCAGAGCTGTGAGTTTTGTGGTGAGCATAGAGGACACTATGGCATTGAAGGCAGAGCTGTGAGTTTTGTGGTGAGCATAGAGGACACTATGGTATTGAAGGCAGAGCTGTGAGTTTTGTGGTGAGCATAGAGGACACTATGGTATTGAAGGCAGAGCTGTGGTCGTTGGAACAGCGTCGTGTCAATCATCAATGCCCTTCTCCTCAACAGTTCAGTTCTCTAACGGCAACCTGAGGAACACAGAGCAGCTGAACTTCAGCTTCTATAAGAACGTGGACGAGACCAACCCTAGGAAGAAGACCCGACGCATGCTGGTGAGACCATATAGGGTGACGTTGTCCTCTAGAACACTGATCTTGGATCCGTTTTGGATCTATACCCAAAAAACACTGAGTTGATAAATATTGGACACTTTGGGTAAAACACCATTCCTTCTGTCTGTGTTTTAGGCTACTTCTCTCTAACATGGTCTTCTTTCTGTGTCAGGTTGCAGAATCACAAAGACTCTCCTATGTTGGGAATAACTTTGGAACAGAATCCCTAAAATGCAACAACCTTTGCAAGTAAGTTTTTGTTTACAAGTATTATGTCCTCAGCTGTTTACCAAAACAGTGGCAGTGTGGCCATGTGTTATTATGCCCTCAGCTGTTTACCAAAACAGTGGCAGGGTGACCATGTGTTATTATGTCCTCAGCTGTTTACCAAAACAGTGGCAGGGTGGCCATGTGTTATGTCCTCAGCTGTTTACCAAAACAGTGGCAGGGTGACCATGTGTTATTATGTCCTCAGCTGTTTACCAAAACAGTGGCAGGGTGGCCATGTGTTATTATATTCCAGGTATTATATCCCCAGCTGTGTTATTAGATTCCAGCTGTGTTATTAGATTCCAGCTGTGTTATTATATCCTCAGCTGTGTTATTATATTCCAGCTGTGTTATTATATTCCAGCTGTGTTATTATATTCCAGGTATTATAGCCTCAGCTGTGTTATTATATCCTCAGCTGTGTTATTATATTCCAGATGTGTTATTATATTCCAGCTGTGTTATTATATTCCAGCTGTGTTATTATATTCCAGGTATTATAGCCTCAGCTGTGTTATTATATCCTCAGCTGTGTTATTATATTCCAGCTGTGTTATTATATTCCAGCTGTGTTATTATATCCCAGCTGTGATATTATATTCCAGCTGTGTTATTATATTCCAGCTGTGTTATTATATGCCAGCTGTGTTATTGTATTCCAGGTATTATAACCTCAGCCGTGTTATTATATCCTCAGCTGTGTTATTATATTCCAGCTGTGTTATTATATTCCAGCTGTGTTATTATATTCCGGGTATTATAACCTCAGCTGTGTTATTATAACCTCAGCTGTGTTATTATATTCCAGGTATTATATCCTCAGCTGTGTTATTATATCCTCAGCTGTGTTATTATATCCTCAGCTGTGTTATTATATTCCAGGTATTATATCCTCAGCTGTGTTATTATATCCTCAGCTGTGTTATTATATCCTCAGCTGTGTTATTATATCCTCAGCTGTGTTATTATATCCTCAGCTGTGTTATTATATCCTCAGCTGTGTTATTATATTCCAGGTATTATGTGGGTGTGCTGAACAAGGAGACCATGAAGATGGAGGTGCACAGAGCTCAACTCTTCAACATGCAGCCGGTCATCCCAGGTACAGATAAATCCTTCAGCGTGGTGTCAATGTAAACGTTCTACCTGCAGTCCATCATCCCCCAGGTACAGATAAACCCTTCAGCGTGGTGGTGTCAATGTAAACGTTCTACCTGCAGTCCATCATCCCCAGATAAACCCTTCAGCGTGGTGTCAATGTAAACGTTCTACCTGCAGTCCATCATCCCCAGATAAACCCTTCAGCGTGGTGTCAATGTAAACGTTCTACCTGCAGTCCATCATCCCCAGATAAACCCTTCAGCGTGGTGTCAATGTAAACGTTCTACCTGCAGTCCATCATCCCCAGATAAACCCTTCAGCGTGGTGTCAATGTAAACGTTCTACCTGCAGTCCATCATCCCCAGATAAACCCTTCAGCGTGGTGTCAATGTAAACGTTCTACCTGCAGTCCATCATCCCCAGATAAACCCTTCAGCGTGGTGGTGTCAATGTAAACGTTCTACCTGCAGTCCATCATCCCCCAGATAAACCCTTCAGCGTGGTGGTGTCAATGTAAACGTTCTACCTGCAGTCCATCATCCCCCAGATAAACCCTTCAGCGTGGTGTCAATGTAAACGTTCTACCTGCAGTCCATCATCCCCAGATAAACCCTTCAGCGTGGTGTCAATGTAAACGTTCTACCTGCAGTCCATCATCCCCAGATAAACCCTTCAGCGTGGTGTCAATGTAAACGTTCTACCTGCAGTCCATCATCCCCAGATAAACCCTTCAGCGTGGTGTCAATGTAAACGTTCTACCTGCAGTCCATCATCCCCAGATAAACCCTTCAGCGTGGTGTCAATGTAAACGTTCTACCTGCAGTCCATCATCCCCAGATAAACCCTTCAGCGTGGTGTCAATGTAAACGTTCTACCTGCAGTCCATCATCCCCAGATAAACCCTTCAGCGTGGTGTCAATGTAAACGTTCTACCTGCAGTCCATCATCCCCAGATAAACCCTTCAGCGTGGTGTCAATGTAAACGTTCTACCTGCAGTCCATCATCCCCAGATAAACCCTTCAGCGTGGTGTCAATGTAAACGTTCTACCTGCAGTCCATCATCCCCCAGGTACAGATAAACCCTTCAGCGTGGTGTCAATGTAAACGTTCTACCTGCAGTCCATCATCCCCAGATAAACCCTTCAGCGTGGTGTCAATGTAAACGTTCTACCTGCAGTCCATCATCCCCCAGGTACAGATAAACCCTTCAGCGTGGTGGTGTCAATGTAAACGTTCTACCTGCAGTCCATCATCCCCAGATAAACCCTTCAGCGTGGTGTCAATGTAAACGTTCTACCTGCAGTCCATCATCCCCCAGATAAACCCTTCAGCGTGGTGTCAATGTAAACGTTCTACCTGCAGTCCATCATCCCCAGATAAACCCTTCAGCGTGGTGTCAATGTAAACGTTCTACCTGCAGTCCATCATCCCCAGATAAACCCTTCAGCGTGGTGTCAATGTAAACGTTCTACCTGCAGTCCATCATCCCCAGATAAACCCTTCAGCGTGGTGTCAATGTAAACGTTCTACCTGCAGTCCATCATCCCCAGATAAACCCTTCAGCGTGGTGTCAATGTAAACGTTCTACCTGCAGTCCATCATCCCCAGATAAACCCTTCAGCGTGGTGTCAATGTAAACGTTCTACCTGCAGTCCATCATCCCCAGATAAACCCTTCAGCGTGGTGTCAATGTAAACGTTCTACCCGCAGTCCATCATCCCCAGATAAACCCTTCAGCGTGGTGTCAATGTAAACGTTCTACCTGCAGTCCATCATCCCCCAGATAAACCCTTCAGCGTGGTGTCAATGTAAACGTTCTACCTGCAGTCCATCATCCCCCAGATAAACCCTTCAGCGTGGTGTCAATGTAAACGTTCTACCTGCTACACCAGAAACCAATTTGATTTGTTATCATTTAGATTCAGAAGATAGAATGGGTCAGCCGTCGAGAATTGAACCTCTGCGACTCTTGACCTTCGGACGCTGCCATTGGACGCTGCCATTGGACGTGACGCGGGAGAGTAGAGCAGCTCTCGTTGATAATCAAAAGGAAACGTTTCCTCGATGGCCGACGGCTGTAGTGTAGCAGGGTCGTAAGGATACGGGAGGACTACTCTCCACAAGGCATCGACGCAGTCCCAAATCAACCACTAAGCCCTACACACTGGTAGAGATCTGAGAGGATTTACCAGCCCTCTGATTGGCTAGGTGGAGGTTTCACCATATTACCTATAACTGGCCTTTCAATGGGTTCAATCAGGTGAGTTTTACCTGGGACTGGAGTTGGGCTGTTGGGGGGACTGGAGTTGGGCTGTTGGGGGGACTGGAGTTGGGCTGTTGGGGGGACTGGAGGACTGGAGTTGGGCGTACTGGAGGACTGGAGTTGGGCTGTTGGGGGGACTGGAGTTGGGGGGACAGGAGGACGAGTTGGGCTGTTGGGGGGACTGGAGTTGGGCTGACTGGAGGACCCGGAGTTGAGCAACACTGACCTATACAAATCAAATCTCAGATCTCCACAAGGACCTAGAGGTTGATGTGGGATTGGGTCATCAACTTCTTCTGTTTTTAAAAAACAGGCTGGACGAATGGCTGTACAAAATCAAATCAAATGTGTATTTTTGTCACATGCGCCCAATACGACCGGTGTAGCTAGACCTTAACGTCAAATGCTGACTGACGAGCCCTTAACCAGCAGTGCAGTTATGTGTTGAACTGGAACGTCGTCGCTCTGACTGACATGTTGTCTGTTCCCCAGGGGAGTCGTCTACAGAGATAATAACATGTCTGTTTCCCCAGGGGAGTCGTCTACAGAGATAATAACATGTCTGTTTCCCCAGGGGAGTCGTCTACAGAGATAATAACATGTCTGTTTCCCAGTGGAGTCGTCTACAGAGATAATAACATGTCTGTTTCCCCAGGGGAGTCGTCTACAGAGATAATAACATGTCTGTTTCCCCAGGGGAGTCGTCTACAGAGATAATAACATGTCTGTTTCCCAGGGGAGTCGTCTACAGAGATAATAACATGTCTGTTTCCCAGGGGAGTCGTCTACAGAGATAATAACATGTCTGTTTCCCCAGGGGAGTCGTCTACAGAGATAATAACATGTCTGTTTCCCAGGGGAGACGTCTACAGAGATAATAACATGTCTGTTTCCCCAGGGGAGTCGTCTACAGAGATAATAACATGTCTGTTTCCCAGGGGAGTCGTCTACAGAGATAATAACATGTCTGTTTCCCAGGGGAGTCGTCTACAGAGATAATAACATGTCTGTTTCCCCAGGGGAGTCGTCTACAGAGATAATAACATGTCTGTTTCCCAGGGGAGTCGTCTACAGAGATAATAACATGTTGTCTGTTTTCCAGGGGAGTCGTCTACAGAGAATGACGGGTCCCAGAACACAGATCTAACATACAGGGAAAAGGTACCTTCATTAATTTCTGTTAAAAATAGAACCTGGAGCGTTCTAGAGTTGTATCAGCCTTGAACATCTCCCCTCCATTTTAGTCTCTAGTCCAGCGATTAGAGTTTCCACAATACTTCCTGTCAGGTTTAACACGTTTTTTAGTGTTGTTGTTTTACTAAATCCACTGCGGGCTACATTATAATCTGCATTTGATCACATCATCAGAATGAATAAGTAATCCCTCCCTCTCCAGGTGGACTCTCTGATCGAGGCGTTTGGAACCAACAAACAGAAGAGAGCTCTGACCTCCAGGAGGCTGAACCAGGTGGGCAGTGAGACCCTGCAGAGCGCTGTAGCAAAGGCTGCTCACTCCGTCATAGACCAGAAGGGTCTGGAAGGTAACACACACCTACCCCCCCACACACACACCTGTATACCTACCCCCACACACCTGTATACCTACCCCCACACACACACACACCTGTATACCTACCCCACACACACCTGTATACCTACCCCCACACACACTGTATACCTACCCCACAACACACACCTGTATACCTACCCCCAACACACACACTGTATACCTACCCCCACACACACACCTGTATACCTACCCCCACACACACCTGTATACCTACCCACACACACACCTGTATACCTACCCCCACACACACACCTGTATACCTACCCCCACACACACACCTGTATACCTACCCCCACACACACACCTGTATACCTACCCCCACACACACACCTGTATACCTACCCCCACACACACACCTGTATACCTACCCCACACACACACTGTATACCTACCCCACACACACACCTGTTATCCTACCCCCACACACACACCTGTATACCTACCCCACACACACACCTGTATACCTACCCCCACACACACACCTGTATACCTACCCCCACACACACACCTGTATACCTACCCCCACACACACACCTGTATACCTACCCCCACACACACACCTGTATACCTACCCCCACACAACACCTGTATACCTACCCCCACACACACCCTGTATACCTACCCCCACACACACACCTGTATACCTTACCCCCCACACACACACCTGTATACCTACCCCACCACACACACCTGTATACCTACCCCACACACACACCTGTATACCTACCCCCACACACACACCTGTATACCTACCCACACACACACACCTGTATACCTACCCCACACACACACCTGTATACCTACCCCCACACCACACACCTGTATACCTACCCCCACACACACACCTGTATACCTACCCCCACACACACACCTGTATACCTACCCCCACACACACACCTGTATACCTACCCCCACACACACCTGTATACCTACACACACACACCTGTATACCTACCCCCCACACACCACACACTGTATACCTACCCCCACCACACACACCTGTATACCTACCCCCACACACACACCTGTATACCTACCCCCACACACACACCTGTATACCTACCCCCACACACCTGTATACCTACCACACACACACACCTGTATACCTACCCCCACACACACACACCTGTATACCTACCCCCCTGACATCACAGTACCCCATACTGACATCACAGTACCCATACTGACATCACAGTACCCATACTGACATCACAGTACCCCATACTGACATCACAGTACCCCATACTGACATCACAGTACCCCATAATGACATCACAGTACCCCATAATGACAAAGCGAAAATAGGTTTAGAAATGTTTGCATATTTATTAAAAATAAACCAAAATAAGTATTCAGACCGTTTTGCTATGAGACTTTGAATTGAGTTCAGGTGCTTCCTGATTCCATTGATCATCTTTGAGATGTTTCTACAACTTGATTGGAGTCCACCTGTGGTCAATTCAATTGATTTGGACATGATTTGGAAAGGCACACACCTGTCTATATCAGGTCCCACAGTTGACAGAGCATATCAGTGCAAAAACCAAGCCATGAGGTCCGAAGGAATTGTCCGTAGAGCTCCGAGACAGGATTGTGTCGAGGCACAGATCTGGGGAAGGGTACCAGAACATTTCTGCAGCGTTGAAGGTCCCCAAGAACACAGTGGCCTCCATCATTCTGAAATGGAAGAAGTTTGGAACCACCAAGACTCTTCCTAGAGCTGGCCGCCCGGCCAAACTGAGCAATCGGGGGAGAAGAGCCTTGGTCAGGGAGGTGACCAAGAACCCGATGGTCACTCTGACAGAGCTCCAGAGTTCCTCTGTGGAGATGGGAGAACCTTCCAGAAGGACAACCATCTCAGCAGCACTCCACCAATCAGGCCTTTATGGTAGAGTGGCCAGACAGAAGCCACTCCTCAGTAAAAGGCACATGACAGCCCGCTTGGAGTTTGCCAAAAGGCACAAAGAGACTTTCATACCATGACAAACAAGATTCTCTGGTCTGATGAAACCAAGATTGAACTCTTTGGCCTGAATGCCAAGCATCTGGAGGAAACCTGGCACCATCCCTACGGGGAAGCATGGTGGTGGCAGCATCATGCTGTGGGGATGTTTTCAGCTGCAGGGACTGGGAGAATAGTCAGGATCAAGGGAAAGATGAACGGAGCAAAGTACAGAGATCCATAATGAGCGCTCCAGAGCGCTCAGGACCTCAGACTGGGGCGAAGGTTCACCTTCCAACAGGACAACGACCCTAAGCACACAGCCAAGACAACGCAGGAGTGGCATTAGGACAAGTCTCTGAATGTCTATGAGAGGCCCAGCCAGAGTCCGGACTTGAACCCGATCGAACATCTCTGGAGAGACCTGAAAATAGCTGTGTAGCGACGCTCCCCATCCAACCTGACAGAGCTTGAGAGGATCTGCAGAGAAGAATGGTAGAAACTCCCCAAATACAGGTGTGCCAAGCTTGTAGCGTCATACCCAAGAAGATTCAAGGCTGTAATCGCTGCCAAAGGTGCTTCAACAAAGTACTGAGTAAAGGGTCTGAATACTTATGGAAATGTGATATTTCAGTTATTTTACTTTTGCCTAAATTGTTAAAGACCTGTTTCTGCTTTGTCATTATGGGGTATTGTGATGTCATTATGGGGTATTGTGACGTCATTATGGGGTATTGTGACGTCATTATGGGGTATTGTGACGTCATTATGGGGTATTGTGACGTCATTATGGGGTATTGTGACGTCATTATGGGGTATTGTGACGTCATTATGGGGTATTGTGACGTCATTATGGGGGTATTGTGTGTAGAGTGATGAAGGGAAAAAACAATGTAATCCATTTTAGAACAAGGCTGTAACGTAACAAAATGTGGAAAAAGTCAAGGGGTCTGAATACTTTCCGAATGCTTTGTAGCTGTATGTCTAGACAGTCAGACCAGAAGGTAGTGGAATGTAACACACCTGTAGACGCCCACACACACACGTACAGTAACACACACACCTGTACAGTAACACACACACACACACACACAGCTGTAACCCAGTGAGTGTTTCCTCCCTCCAGCCCTGCAGCAGGAGGTTGTTCAGGCAGAGTCCCAGTCGGAAGTATCTCATTACCTTCCTCCCTGCTTCCCCGACGCTGACACACCTCAACACGTCTACCTGTTTGACGACAGTATCCTTCACCTGGACTCCTGCTGTGTGTGTGTGTCTCCAGGTTAAGGTGTGTGTGTGTGTGTGTGTGTGTGTGTGTGTGACTCCAGGTTAAGGTGTGTGTGTGTGTGTGTGTGTGTGTGTGTGTCTCCAGGTTAGGCTGTGTGTGTCTCCAGGTTAAGGTGTGTGTGTCCAGGTTAAGGTGTGTGTTACTCCAGGTTAAGGTGTGTGTGTGTTACTCCAGGTTAAGGTGTGTGTGTGTGTCTCCAGGTTAGGCTGTGTGTGTCTCCAGGTTAAGGTGTGTGAGTCCAGGTTAAGGTGTGTGAGTCCAGGTTAAGGTGTGTATCCAGGTTAAGGTGTGTGTGTCCTTACCTGAGTCCCAGTCCTGTCTCCAGTGGAGTATGACGCCCTGGATGCTGCTGGCTCCAAGATGGCCGCCCTGACCCCAGAGGAACTACACAAGATAACGGATGGAGGGTAGGACTACAACACGGCTACTGCTGACCACGTTGTTGACCACTTATTGACCTTGTTGTTGTTGTTGACGTGTTGTTCCAGGTGTCTGAGCGTGGTGCGTCAGTTGGAGAGCCTGCCCAGAGAGGGCGTGGCCAGAGAGAGACAGGCTCGCTGTGCCTTCTACCTCCTCCTGCTGATCAAACTGGCACGGCAGAAAAACATCACTCGCAAGTGTGAGTGTGTGTGTGTGTGTGTGTGTGTGTGTGTGTGTGTGTGTGTGTGTACGAGAAGCAAGTGTTGACTTTTTAAAAAGTAATCCTCGCTTGAGCACCTGTAGTGTTTACCGAGAACATGATCTCTGAACATCCGGGGAAATTGACTTTTTTTAAAAAGGCACGCGGTCGACGATGCGCCTTTGATTGAATCCCGGCCTAAAGGTTGTGTTAATGTTGTTTTCCAGTCGGGGCAGGAGGAGGGCTGTGTTAATGTTGTTTTCCAGTCGGGGCAGGTGGAGGGCTGTGTTAATGTTGTTTTCCAGTCGGGGCAGGTGGAGGGCTGTGTTAATGTTGTTTTCCAGTCGGGGCAGGAGGAGGGCTGTGTTAATGTTGTTTTCCAGTCGGGGCAGGTGGAGGGCTGTGTTAATGTTGTTTTCCAGTCAGGGCAGGAGGAGGGCTGTGTTAATGTTGTTTTCCAGTCAGGGCAGGAGGAGGGCTGTGTTAATGTTGTTTTCCAGTCGGGGCAGGAGGAGGACTGTGTTAATGTTGTTTTCCAGTCGGGCAGGAGGAGGGCTGTGTTAATGTTGTTTTCCAGTCAGGGCAGGAGGAGGGCTGTGTTAATGTTGTTTTCCAGTCGGGGCAGGAGGAGGGCTGTGTTAATGTTGTTTTCCAGTCGGGGCGGAGGGAGGGGTTGTGTTAATGTTGTTTTCCAGTCGGGGCAGGAGGAGGGCTGTGTTAATGTTGTTTTCCAGTCAGGGCAGGAGGAGGGCTGTGTTAATGTTGTTTTCCAGTCAGGGCAGGAGGAGGGCTGTGTTAATGTTGTTTTCCAGTCGGGGCAGGAGGAGGGTTGTGTTAATGTTGTTTTTCAGTCGGGCAGGAGGAGGGCTGTGTTAATGTTGTTTTCCAGTCGGGCAGGAGGAGGGCTGTCCTCGTATCATCCACACCAAGCTGATGAGGACCTTCACCGTGGAGACCTTCAATAACGGCAGGTAGCTGTCCACTCACTGGCTCCCTACGCCCTTATATATATATATATATAGTGTACGACTTTTGACCCGGGACCATAGATCGTCTGCTTCTCAAATAGCGCCCTACATAGCCACCCTACATAGCCACCCTACATAGGGAATAGAGCTCTCCTTTCCCTACTCTGAGTTAAAAACAGATGTAGTTAAATGCAGTAGCTACATTGGTGTATATGTGTGTAGGGTGCAGAACGTTACTGGTGTGTGTGTGTAGTGTGCAGAACGTTACTGGTGTGTGTGTGTAGTGTGCAGAACGTTACTGTGTGTGTGTGTGTGGGATGCAGAACGTCACTGATGTGTGTGTGTGTGTGTGTGTAGGGTGCAGAACGTCACTGATGTGTGTGTGTGTGTAGGGTGCAGAACGTCACTGATGTGTGTGTGTGTGTGTGTGTGTAGGGTGCAGAACGTGGTCTCTACGTCGATGCGTGTGAAGGTGGCAGCGTACTGCCTGGCCCTGCTGCTCCACATGGGAGACATGACCTCTGACCTCACACTATTACACAGAGACCTGGGGGTCACAGAGAAACGGTAAGAGACCTGGGGGGTCACAGAGACCTGGGGGGGGGGGGGGTCACAGAGACCTGGGGGGGGGGGGTCACAGAGACCTGGGGGGGGGGTCACAGAGACCTGGGGGTCACAGAGACCTGGGGGGGGGGGTCACAGAGACCTGGGGGTCACAGAGACCTGGGGGGGGGTCACAGAGCCTGGGGGGGGGGTCACAGAGACCTGGGGGGGGGTCACAGAGACCTGGGGGGGGGTCACAGAGACCTGGGGGGGGGTCACAGAGACCTGGGGGGGGGTCACAGAGAAACGGTAAGGACCTGGGGGGGGTCACAGAGACCTGGGGGGGGGGGGGTCACAGAGACCTGGGGGGGGTCACAGAGAAACGGAGAGCTGGGGGGTGTCAC
>NW_021823154.1:56358-123858 GCF_901001165.1 Salmo trutta
CTAATTGCTGTAGTCAAAGCTACCAGTAGGAGGCTCCTTGCGTATCTCTTCATACTCCTGGTAGATTCCTGTCTTCTTCCTCTTCTTGACGTGCTCCACCAGCTCCAACACGTTCATCCCTCCCCCGTCAGGCATGTGTACGGACACCTCTTCCTGGGGACAAGGGTCCTCGCCGGGGTCCACGTCCGGCTGTGACGTGCCGCACGACGACGGGAGTGAGGGGCACTGGGACGGCGGGGGTTGAGGGTTACGCGGGAGAGATTTCTGAGGGAGAGGAGGCACCCCTTCTAACTCATCCTCGTCCTCGTCTCCTTCCCTCTTTCCCTCGTTCGCCGTTCCGTCGTCGAGGGTTTCCGACCCGTCGCTCGTCGTCATTCCTACTGCTTTGTGGTGGAGGGGTGTGTCCGGGGGCGTGTCCGACTGGGGCGGGGGCTGACGACCGTTCACGCTGTTAGCATTGGGGCTGGCGCCGCTAACAACAACAGACCCCACCACCCCTACAACGTTATTAACCCCCGACCCGGGCCTGACCCCGCCGCTACCAGCAGAGCCGTTCCAGTGTTGATGGTTCCTCTGCGATCCAGAGCGCCGGGGGCTGTTCTGGGCCTGGCTTCGAGTCCTGCCATTCACTGTACCACAGTGGACGCGTGGGTTAGCATTACTATCGTCGTAGCAGTTGGAGTTAGCCGTAGCGGCTAACGCTAGCTCGGAGGCTAACGGCAGCGGCGAATCCGAGTGGGAGCCTATGGAGGTTTGAGTAGCGGCTAACGTAGCGGCGGCGTTAGCGTTGCGAGGCTCCAAGCTGTAGGAGAGCAACAGGCTGCCCACGCAGTCGTGTGTGTCGTGCGGGTGTGTGCGCGCGTCGCCTGGGGCGGAGTGAGCGTTGACGCAGGACTGTATCCAGGCAACGTGGCTGTACTGGGAGGTTCCGTCCAGGTGTTCCGGAAGAGAAGAGACTGGGATGTAATTGGACAGCTCGTGGGCCTTCACTGTACACACCTGGAGAGGGAGAGAGACAGGCTGTTACACACACACACACACACACACACACACACACACACACACACACACACACACCTGGGGAGGGAGAGAGAGACTGTTACACACACACACACACACACACACACACACACACACACACACCTGGGGAGGGAGAGAGAGAGAGACTGTTACGCACACACACACACACACACACACACCTGGGGAGGGAGAGAGAGACTGTTACACACACACACACACACACCTGGGGAGGGAGAGAGAGAGAGACTGTTACACACACACACACACACACCTGGGGAGGGAGAGAGAGAGAGAGAGAGAGAGAGAGAGAGACTGTTACACACACACACACACACACACACACACACACACACACACACACACACCTCGGGAGGGAGAGAGAGAGACTGTTACACACACACACACACACACACCTGGGGAGGGAGAGAGAGACTGTTACACACACACACACACACACACACACACACACACACACACACACCTGGGGAGGGAGAGAGAGAGAGACTGTTACGCACACACACACACACACACACACCTGGGGAGGGAGAGAGAGACTGTTACACACACACACACACACACCTGGGGAGGGAGAGAGAGAGAGACTGTTACACACACACACACACACACCTGGGGAGGGAGAGAGAGAGAGAGAGAGAGAGAGAGAGACTGTTACACACACACACACACACACACACACACACACACACACACACACACCTCGGGAGGGAGAGAGAGAGACTGTTACACACACACACACACACACACACACACACACACACCTGGGGAGGGAGGGAGAGAGAGAGACTGTTACACACACACACACACACACACTATACGCACACACACACACCTGAGAGACATGGTATCGCACCAACACAGTGACTCTGTCAGAAAAACACACGTGGTCGTACCCTCTCTCTCAGCTTCTCACGTACGAAGAGTCTGAGGACGGCGAAGGGCGCTCTGAACCAGAGAGGAGACGACACGATAAACACACACTTCAGACGCGCTGGGAACGCACCCTAGGAGAGACACACGCACACACACACACACACAGGCGCGCACGCACGCACGCACGCACGCACACACACACACACACACACACACACACACACACAGGTAACGAGTGAATGGAAAAAGAGAGAAAGAGGAGGAGAGAGGAAGAGGAGGAGAGAGGAAGAGGAGGAGAGATGAAGAGGAGGAGAGGAAGAGGAGGAGAGAGGAGAGAGGAGGAGAGAGGAAGAGGAGGAGAGAGGAAGAGGAGGAGAGAGGAGGAGGAGGGGAGAGGAAGAGGAGGAGAGAGGAAGAGAGGAGAGAGGAAGAGGAGGAGAGAGGAAGAGGAGGAGAGAGGAAGAGAGGAGAGAGGAAGAGGAGGAGAGAGGAAGAGAGGAGAGAGGAAGAGGAGGAGAGAGGAAGAGGAGGAGAGAGGAAGAGGAGGAGAGAGGAAGAGGAGGAGAGAGGAAGAGGAGGAGAGAGGAAGAGAGGAGAGAGGAAGAGAGGAGAGAGGAAGAGGAGGAGAGAGGAAGAGGAGGAGAGAGGAAGAGAGGAAGAGGAGGAGAGAGGAAGAGAGGAGAGAGGAAGAGGAGGGGAGAGGAAGAGGAGGGGAGAGGAAGAGGAGGGGAGAGGAAGAGGAGGAGAGAGGAAGAGGAGGAGAGAGGAAGAGGAGGAGAGAGAGAGGAGAGAGGGAGGGGATGATGAAGAGAGATATAACAGAGAAGTGAGAGAAATATCAATAGAGATACTGCTTCCCCAAATACCACCCTATTCCCTATATAGTGAACTACTTTAGACCAGAGCCCTATTCCCTATATAGTGCACTACTTTAGACCAGGACCCTATTCCCTATTTAGTGTACTACTTTAGACCAGAGCCCTATGGCACCCTATTCCCTATATAGTGCACTAATATGGACCGGGACCCTCTGAGTCCTGGTCCAAAGTAATGTATTATATAAGGTCTGATGCATCGAGGACGTCGTCCCCCAGTGACCCTCTGAGTCCTGGTCCAAAGTAATGTATTATATAAGGTCTGATGCATCGAGGACGTCGTCCCCCAGTGACCCTCTGAGTCCTGGTCCAAAGTAATGTACTATATAAGGTCTGATGCATCGAGGACGTCGTCCCCCAGTGACCCTCTGAGTCCTGGTCCAAAGTAATGTACTATATAAGGTCTGATGCATCGAGGACGTCGTCCCCCAGTGACCCTCTGAGTCCTGGTCCAAAGTAATGTACTATATAAGGTCTGATGCATCGAGGACGTCGTCCCCCAGTGACCCTCTGAGTCCTGGTCCAAAGTAATGTATTATATAAGGTCTGATGCATCGAGGACGTCGTCCCCCAGTGACCCTCTGAGTCCTGGTCCAAAGTAATGTATTATATAAGGTCTGATGCATCGAGGACGTCGTCCCCCAGTGACCCTCTGAGTCCTGGTCCAAAGTAATGTATTATATAAGGTCTGATGCATCGAGGACGTCGTCCCCCAGTGACCCTCTGAGTCCTGGTCCAAAGTAATGTATTATATAAGGTCTGATGCATCGAGGACGTCGTCCCCCAGTGACCCGCACCATAACAAAAGCCATGGATTACAGACATGTAATGATTTGTACTTTCTTCCTTCTCTTTTATGCCGGGAGAAGAATTCTCATTTAATAACTACAGTGAATTATTGTAATGTTTGTTTATGTGTCAATTAATCCCATAAAGGGATTGGTTGCCAATTGGCGACTTGACACGGTAATACAATTTTTAATTTATTCATTCATTTGACAGTATCATGCCAGGATAAAGGCTAGAGCTAGCGCTTTCAAGGTACAGGACCAGGCTAAAGGCTAGCGCTTTCAAGGAACGGGACCAGGCTAAAGGCTAGCGCTTTCAAGGAACAGGACCAGGCTAAAGGCTAGCGCTTTCAAGGAAGGGGACCAGGCTAAAGGATAGCGCTTTCAAGGAACAGGACCAGGCTAAAGGCTAGAGATAGCGCTTTCAAGGAACAGGACCAGGCTAAAGGCTAGCGCTTTCAAGGAAGGGGACCAGACTAAAGGCTAGCGCTTTCAAGGAACAGGACCAGGCTAAAGGCTAGCGCTTTCAAGGAAGGGGACCAGGCTAAAGGATAGCGCTTTCAAGGAACAGGACCAGGCTAAAGGCTAGCGCTTTCAAGGAACAGGACCAGGCTAAAGGCTAGCGCTTTCAAGGTACAGGACCAGGCTAAAGGCTAGCGCTTTCAAGGAACGGGACCAGGCTAAAGGCTAACGCTTTCAAGGAACAGGACCAAGCTAAAGGCTAGCGCTTTCAAGGAACAGGACAAGGATACAGGCTAGAGCTTTCAAGGAACGGGACCAGGATAAAGGCTAACGCTTTCAAGGTACAGGACCAGGCTAAAGAATAGCGCTTTCAAGGAACAGGACCAGGCTAAAGGCTCAAGCTACCGCTTTCAAGGAAAAGGACCAGGCTAAAGGCTAACGCTTTCAAGGAACAGGACCAGGCGAAAGGCTAACGCTTTCAAGGAACAGGACCAGGCTAAAGGCTAGCGCTTTCAAGGAACAGGACCAGGCTAAAGGCTAGCGCTTTCAAGGTACAGGACCAGGCTAAAGACTAGCGCTTTCAAGGAACGGGACCAGGCTAAAGGCTAACGCTTTCAAGGAACAGGACCAAGCTAAAGGCTAGCGCTTTCAAGGAACAGGACCAGGCTAAAGGCTAGAGCTAGCGCTTTCAAGGAACAGGACCAGGCTAAAGGCTCAAGCTACCGCTTTCAAGGAAAAGGACTAGGCTAAAGGCTAGCGCTTTCAAGGTACAGGACCAGGCTAAAGGCTCAAGCTACCGCTTTCAAGGAAAAGGACCAGGCTAAAGGCTCAAGCTACCGCTTTCAAGGAAAAGGACCAGGCTAAAGGCTACTAAAGGCTAGCGCTTTCAAGGAACAGGACCAGGCTAAAGGCTAACACTTTCAAGGAACAGGACCAGGCTAAAGGCTTGGGCTAGCGCTTTCAAGGAAAAGGACCAGGCTAAAGGCTTGGGCTAGCGCTTTCAAGGAACAGGACCAGGCTAAAGGCTAGCGCTTTCAAGGAACAGGACCAGGCTAAAGACTAGCGCTTTCAAGGAACAGGACCAGGCTAAAGGCTAGCGCTTTCAAGGAACAGGACCAGGCTAAAGACTAGCGCTTTCAAGGAACAGGACCAGGCTAAAGGCTACCGCTTTCAAGGAACAGGACCAGGCTAAAGGCTAGCGCTTTCAAGGAACAGGACCAGGCTAAAGGCTAGCGCTTTCAAGGAACAGGACCAGGCTAAAGGCTAGCGCTTTCAAGGAACAGGACCAGGCTAAAGGCTAGCGCTTTCAAGGAACAGGACCAGGCTAAAGGCTAGAGTTTTCAAGGAACAGGACCAGGCTAAAGGCTAGCGCTTTCAAGGAACAGGACCAGGCTAACGCTTTCAAGGAACAGGACCAGGCTAAAGGCTAACGCTTTCAAGGAACAGGACCAGGCTAAAGTGACGCAAACCTCCCAGATGAGCTGAATGCCTTCTATGTTCGCTTAAGAGGTAAACAACACTGAGCCAGGCATGAGAGCCCCTGCTGTCCCGGAAGACTGAGTGTTCTTGATCTCCGTAGCCGATGTGAGAGTAAGACTTTTAAACATTGACTGGGTGCTGGTACTCCTTGTATTTAGCCTCATTATTGTTATTTATTGTTACACTATTTCATATTTTTATTTGTCAATTTTCTTACTTTAACTCTGCATTGTTGGGAAAGGGCTCGTAAGTCAGCATTTCACAAACAAAAATAAAAAATGAAATGTGCTAAGATTTGACAGGGAGTCATTTGACAGGGAGTCATTTGACAGGGAGTCATTTGACAGGGAGTCATTTGACAGGGAGTCATTTGACAGGGAGTCATTTGACAGGGAGTCATTTGGGACACAGGCAGTGTGTTACCTTGAGGAGGTCGAGGATCTTGACACAGAGCTCATAGTCAAAGTTCCCATAGCTGGAGTTGGTCATGTCATAGATGAAAATTAAACCATCTCTCTGGGTGTCAACACTGGAGAGAGGAAGGGAGGGAGAGAGGGGAGGAGAGGTGAGTTTTCTGTTATGTACATTAAAGGATTGAGAGGTGGAGACAAAGAGAGAATGACTAATTAAGGAGAGAGCGAGTGTAGGACTAATTAAGGAACGAGAGAGTGTAGGACTAATTAAGGAACGAGAGAGAGTAGGACTAATTAAGGAGCGAGAATTAAGGAGCGAGAGAGAGTAGGACTAATTAAGGAGCGAGAGAGAGAGTAGGACTAATTAAGGAACGAGAGAGAGAATATAGGACTAATTAAGGAACGAGAGAGAGAATAGGACCAATTAAGGAGAGAGAGAGAGAGAGTAGGACTAATTAAGGAGCGAGAGAGAGAATATAGGACTAATTAAGGAGCGAGAGAGAGAGTAGGACTAATTAAGGAACGAGAGAGAGAGTAGGACTAATTAAGGAACGAGAGAGAGAGTAGGACTAATTAAGGAGCGAGAGAGAGAATATAGGACTAATTAAGGAACGAGAGAGAGAATATAGGACTAATTAAGGAGCGAGAGAGAGAGTAGGACTAATTAAGGAGAGAGAGAGAATAGGACTAATTAAGGAACGAGAGAGAGAGTAGGACTAATTAAGGAGCGAGAGAGAGAGTAGGACTAATTAAGGAGCGAGAGAGAGAGTAGGACTAATTAAGGAACGAGAGAGAGAGAGTAGGACTAATTAAGGAACGAGAGAGAGAGAGTAGGACTAATTAAGGAGCGAGAGAGAGAATAGGACTAATTAAGGAACGAGAGAGAGAGTAGGACTAATTAAGGAACGAGAGAGGTAGGGAGGGAGAGGTAGGGAGAATGGAGAGAGACCGAGAAAAACAGAGAAATAAAGTAGGGCGGGGGGGTTACCTCTCGATGGCTTTGTCCAGCTGAAAGATGATGGCCTGCAGCACAGCCCTATGGGTAGTGACGTCAGAGCGGTGGAGACGAGCGGTGAACAGTGCCAGAGCAGCACCCTTAGCATCACGACCAGGCTGAAACACACAGAGCTTTACTGTAAACACAACAAACAGCATTCTAGAGGACCTTTACTTAGTCATCATGAGCTTTACTGTAAACTCAACAAACAGCATTCTAGAGGACCTTTACTTAGTCCTCATGAGCTTTACTGTAAACTCAACAAACAGCATTCTAGAGGACCTTTACTTAGTCCTCATGAGCTTTACTGTAAACTCAACAAACAGCATTCTAGAGGACCTTTACTTAGTCCTCATGAGCTTTACTGTAAACACAACAAACAGCATTCTAGAGGACCTTTACTTAGTCCTCATGAGCTTTACTGTAAACTCAACAAACAGCATTCTAGAGGACCTTTACTTAGTCCTCATGAGCTTTACTGTAAACTCAACAAACAGCATTCTGGAGGACCTTTACTTAGTCCTCATGAGCTTTACTGTAAACTCAACAAACAGCATTCTAGAGGACCTTTACTTAGTCCTCATGAGCTTTACTGTAAACTCAACAAACAGCATTCTAGAGGACCTTTACTTAGTCCTCATGAGCTTTACTGTAAACAGACAGCATTCTAATAGACCTTTATTTTACAGTCCTCCTGAGCTTTACTGTAAACACAACAGACAGCATTTTCAAACTCTTTTCTCACATCCTCTATCTCGCCCCCCTCCCTCCCCTCGCTCCCCTTCTCTCTGTCTAATTGGTGAGGGTTTGTTCAGACAGCCCAATTCATCATAAGACAAACCCTCAGGGAAGGAAGAGGATAGAGAGGGAGTGAGGGAGAGGGAGGGAGGGAGAGGGAGGGAGGGAGAGTGAGAGAGGGTAGAGAGAGGGAGAGAGATGTAGAGAGAGAGGGAGGGAATGTAAGACACATTAGTTAGGCTATTAGTTTAACAAGCTGCTTCTGTTCCTGTCACTGTTGTAACACACACACTACAACACACACACACACACACACATATACACACACACATACACACTTAACACACTTTTGTCTAATAAAAAAAATTCAAAGCCGATAAATAAAACTGTCGCAGGCCAAAATGTCAGAGAGAAACAGAATCCCCTGGAAACTGATGCTGTTATTCACTGATGGAACAGAATCCCTGGAAACTGATGCTGTTATTCACTGATGGAACAGAATCCCCTGGAAACTGATGCTGTTATTCACTGATGGAACAGAATCCCCTGGAAACTGATGCTGTTATTCACTGATGGAACAGAATCCCCTGGAAACTGATGCTGTTATTCACTGATGGAACAGAATCCCCCGGAAACTGATGCTGTTATTCACTGATGGAACAGAATCCCCCGGAAACTGATGCTGTTATTCACTGATGGAACAGAATCCCCCGGAAACTGATGCTGTTATTCACTGATGGAACAGAATCCTCTGGAAACTGATGCTGTTATTCACTGATGGAACAGAATCCCCTGGAAACTGATGCTGTTATTCACTGATGGAACAGAATCCCCTGGAAACTGATGCTGTTATTCACTGATGGAACAGAATCCCCCTGGAAACTGATGCTGTTATTCACTGATGGAACAGAATCCCCCTGGAAACTGATGCTGTTATTCACTGATGGAACAGAATCCCCTGGAAACTGATGCTATTATTCACTGATGGAACAGAATCCCCTGGAAACTGATGCTGTTATTCACTGATGGAACAGAATCCCCTGGAAACTGATGCTGTTATTCACTGATGGAACAGAATCCCTGGAAACTGATGCTGTTATACACTGATGGAACAGAATCCCCTGGAAACTGATGCTGTTATTCACTGATGGAACAGAATCCCTGGAAACTGATGCTGTTATACACTGATGGAACAGAATCCCCTGGAAACTGATGCTGTTATTCACTGATGGAACAGAATCCCCTGGAAACTGATGCTGTTATTCACTGATGGAACAGAATCCCCTGGAAACTGATGCTGTTATTCACTGATGGAACAGAATCCCCTGGAAACTGAGGCTGTTATTCACTGATGGAACAGAATCCCCTGGAAACTGATGCTGTTATTCACTGATGGAACAGAATCCCCTGGAAACTGATGCTGTTATTCACTGATGGAACAGAATCCCCTGGAAACTGATGCTGTTATTCACTGATGGAACAGAATCCCCTGGAAACTGATGCTGTTATTCACTGATGGAACTGAATCCCCTGGAAACTGATGCTGTTATTCACTGATGGAACAGAATCCCCTGGAAACTGATGCTGTTATTCACTGATGGAACAGAATCCTCTGGAAACTGATGCTGTTATTCACTGATGGAACAGAATCCCCTGGAAACTGATGCTGTTATTCACTGATGGAACAGAATCCCCTGGAAACTGATGCTGTTATTCACTGATGGAACTGAATCCCCTGGAAACTGATGCTGTTATTCACTGATGGAACAGAATCCCCTGGAAACTGATGCTGTTATTCACTGATGGAACAGAATCCCCTGGAAACTGATGCTGTTATTCACTGATGGAACAGAATCCCCTGGAAACTGATGCTGTTATTCACTGATGGAACAGAATCCCCTGGAAACTGAGGCTGTTATTCACTGATGGAACAGAATCCCCTGGAAACTGATGCTGTTATTCACTGATGGAACAGAATCCCCTGGAAACTGATGCTGTTATTCACTGATGGAACTGAATCCCCTGGAAACTGATGCTGTTATTCACTGATGGAACTGAATCCCCTGGAAACTGATGCTGTTATTCACTGATGGAACAGAATCCCCTGGAAACTGATGCTGTTATTCACTGATGGAACAGAATCCCCTGGAAACTGATGCTGTTATTCACTGATGGAACAGAATCCCCTGGAAACTGATGCTGTTATTCACTGATGGAACAGAATCCCCTGGAAACTGAGGCTGTTATTCACTGATGGAACAGAATCCCCTGGAAACTGATGCTGTTATTCACTGATGGAACAGAATCCCCTGGAAACTGATGCTGTTATTCACTGATGGAACAGAATCCCCTGGAAACTGATGCTGTTATTCACTGATGGAACAGAATCCCCTGGAAACCAGCTGTGATGAAGAGGGAGACTAACGGTGATGAAGGGGGAGACTAACGGTGATGAAGAGGGAGACTAACACGGCCGGTGATGAAGAGGGAGACTAACACGGCCGGTGATGAAGAGGGAGACTAACGGTGATGAAGAGGGAGACTAACGGTGATGAAGAGGGAGACTAACACGGCCGGTGATGAAGAGGGAGGCTAACGGTGATGAAGAGGGAGACTAACACGGCTGGTGATGAAGAGGGAGACTAACGGTGATGAAGAGGGAGACTAACGGTGATGAAGAGGGAGACTAACGGTGATGAAGAGGGAGACTAACACGGCTGGTGATGAAGAGGGAGACTAATGGTGATGAAGGGGGAGACTAACGGTGATGAAGAGGGAGACTAACGGTGATGAAGAGGGAGACTAACACGGCCGGTGATGAAGAGGGAGACTAACGGTGATGAAGAGGGAGACTAACACGGCCGGTGATGAAGAGGGAGACTAACACGGCCGGTGATGAAGAGGGAGACTAACGGTGATGAAGGGGGAGACTAACGGTGATGAAGAGGGAGACTAACGGAGATGAAGAGGGAGACTAACGGTGATGAAGAGGGAGACTAACGGTGATGAAGAGGGAGACTAACACGGCTGGTGATGAAGAGGGAGACTAACGGTGATGAAGAGGGAGACTAACGGTGATGAAGAGGGAGACTAACACGGCCGGTGATGAAGAGGGAGACTAACGGTGATGAAGAGGGAGACTAACGGTGATGAAGAGGGAGACTAACACGGCCGGTGATGAAGAGGGAGACTAACACGGCTGGTGATGAAGAGGGAGACTAACGGTGATGAAGAGGGAGACTAACACGGCTGGTGATGAAGAGGGAGACTAACGGTGATGAAGAGGGAGACTAACACGGCCGGTGATGAAGAGGGAGACTAACACGGCCGGTGATGAAGAGGGAGACTAACACGGCCGGTGATGAAGAGGGAGACTAACACGGCCGGTGATGAAGAGGGAGACTAACGGTGATGAAGAGGGAGACTAACACAGCTGGTGATGAAGAGGGAGACTAACACGGCTGGTGATGAAGAGGGAGACTAACGGTGATGAAGAGGGAGACTTACACGGCTGGTGATGAAGAGGGAGACTAACACGCCGGTGATGAAGAGGGAGGCTAACGGTGATGAAGAGGGAGACTAACGGTGATGAAGAGGGAGACTAACGGTGATGAAGAGGGAGACTAACACGGCTGGTGATGAAGAGGGAGACTAACACGGCCGGTGATGAAGAGGGAGACTAACGGTGATGAAGAGGGAGACTAACACGGCTGGTGATGAAGAGGGAGACTAACACGGCTGGTGATGAAGAGGGAGACTAACGGTGATGAAGGGGGAGACTAACACGGCTGGTGATGAAGAGGGAGACTAACACGGCTGGTGATGAAGAGGGAGACTAACGGTGATGAAGAGGGAGACTAACACGGCCGGTGATGAAGAGGGAGACTAACACGGCCGGTGATGAAGAGGGAGACTAACGGTGATGAAGAGGGAGACTAACGGTGATGAAGAGGGAGACTAATGGTGATGAAGGGGGAGACTAACGGTGATGAAGAGGGAGACTAACGGTGATGAAGAGGGAGACTAACACGGCTGGTGATGAAGAGGGAGACTAACACGGCTGGTGATGAAGAGGGAGACTAACGGTGATGAAGGGGGAGACTAACGGTGATGAAGAGGGAGACTAACATGGCCGGTGATGAAGAGGGAGACTAACGGTGATGAAGAGGGAGACTAACGGTGATGAAGAGGGAGACTAACACGGCCGGTGATGAAGAGGGAGACTAACGGTGATGAAGAGGGAGACTAACGGTGATGAAGAGGGAGACTAACACGGCCGGTGATGAAGAGGGAGACTAACGGAGATGAAGAGGGAGACTAACACGGCTGGTGAGGAAGAGGGAGACTAACGGTGATGAAGAGGGAGACTAACGGTGATGAAGAGGGAGACTAACGGTGATGAAGAGGGAGACTAACGGTGATGAAGAGGGAGACTAACGGTGATGAAGAGGGAGACTAACGGTGATGAAGAGGGAGACTAACGGTGATGAAGAGGGAGACTAACGGTGATGAAGAGGGAGACTAACGGAGATGAAGAGGGAGACTTACACGGCTGGTGATGAAGAGGGAGACTAACACGCCGGTGATGAAGAGGGAGGCTAACGGTGATGAAGAGGGAGACTAACGGTGATGAAGAGGGAGACTAACGGTGATGAAGAGGGAGACTAACGGTGATGAAGAGGGAGACTAACGGTGATGAAGAGGGAGACTAACGGAGATGAAGAGGGAGACTAACGGTGATGAAGAGGGAGACTAACGGTGATGAAGAGGGAGACTAACACGGCTGGTGATGAAGAGGGAGACTAATGGTGATGAAGAGGGAGACTAACACGGCCGGTGATGAAGAGGGAGACTAATGGTGATGAAGGGGGAGACTAACGGTGATGAAGAGGGAGACTAACGGTGATGAAGAGGGAGACTAACACGGCTGGTGATGAAGAGGGAGACTAACGGTGATGAAGAGGGAGACTAACGGTGATGAAGAGGGAGACTAACACGGCTGGTGATGAAGAGGGAGACTAACACGGCTGGTGATGAAGAGGGAGACTAACGGTGATGAAGGGGGAGACTAACGGTGATGAAGAGGGAGACTAACACGGCCGGTGATGAAGAGGGAGACTAACGGTGATGAAGAGGGAGACTAACGGTGATGAAGAGGGAGACTAACACGGCCGGTGATGAAGAGGGAGACTAACGGTGATGAAGAGGGAGACTAACGGTGATGAAGAGGGAGACTAACACGGCCGGTGATGAAGAGGGAGACTAACACGGCTGGTGATGAAGAGGGAGACTAACGGTGATGAAGAGGGAGACTAACACGGCTGGTGATGAAGAGGGAGACTAACACGGCCGGTGATGAAGAGGGAGACTAACGGTGATGAAGAGGGAGACTAACGGTGATGAAGAGGGAGACTAACACGGCTGGTGATGAAGAGGGAGACTAACACGGCCGGTGATGAAGAGGGAGACTAACGGTGATGAAGAGGGAGACTAACACGGCCGGTGATGAAGAGGGAGACTAACACGGCTGGTGATGAAGAGGGAGACTAACGGTGATGAAGAGGGAGACTTACACGGCTGGTGATGAAGAGGGAGACTAACACGCCGGGCTAGCACATGCTCAGATCAAACACACCTCTGGAATACCGAATCATTTTAAAGACGGCTCAGAAAACCAGGTGTTTTTATCAGCGTATGTTTAATTAGGATTTTGATCGTACGCCGATTAAGATAATCAGAGTACGGTGTTTACATGCCTACTGCCATAACCGGTTTAATATCTAATTACTACTGTGCATGTAAACGTATTGAAAAAAAAAAAAAGTTATTTTTTTTTGTTTCTCTAAATCATTGTCACCATGGTTAATCATAAAAATCTGAATTAAAATGACAAAAATCTAAAAGTTAATAATTTAAATGAAAATGTGAGCTCACCAGCCTTTACCACATTGATACGCCGTGATCTATTGGCGGGTAAAGAAATGAGCTCATGGAAAACACAGCCAATTGACCAATGCTGCACTAGGCCCTTCCACACCGAGGATTGGTGATTTTCGAGGGGGGAGATTATTGGAAAGATTTTTTCAAATAACTTACTGTGAAGAACTATAGTTTTAATATATTATCATTCACAATGGAGGTAAAAAAACAACAACATTTAAACACTTTCCTGCATTTCCACGCAGCAGGCCAGGTACTTCTATTGGTGTTCAGGCATGTGCGCTCCCTCAACATGATCAGGGCAGAGAAACCAGACACATGCTCCCTCCCAGACACATGCTCCCTCCCAGACACATGCCTCCCTCCCAGACACATGCCTCCCTCCCAGACACATGCCTCCCTCAACATTATCAGGGCAGAGAAACCAGACACACGCCTCCCTCAACATGACCAGGGCAGAGAAACCAGACACACGCTCCCTCAACATGATCAGGGCAGAGAAACCAGACACACGCTCCCTCAACATGATCAGGGCAGAGAAACCAGACACACGCTCCCTCAACATGATCAGGGCAGAGAAACCAGACACACGCTCCCTCAACATGATCAGGGCAGAGAAACCAGACACACGCTCCCTCAACATGACCAGGGCAGAGAAACCAGACACACGCTCCCTCAACATAATCAGGACAGAGAAACCAGACACACGCTCCCTCAACATAATCAGGACAGAGAAACCAGACACATGCTCCCTCAACATAATCAGGACAGAGAAACCAGACACATGCTCCCTCAACATGATCAGGGCAGAGAAACCAGACACATGCTCCCTCAACATGATCAGGGCAGAGAAACCCGACACACGCTCCCTCAACATGATCAGGGCAGAGAAACCAGACACATGCTCCCTCAACATGATCAGGGCAGAGAAACCAGACACATACCTCCCTCAACATTATCAGGGCAGAGAAACCCGACACATGCTCCCCCAACATTATCAGGGCAGAGAAACCAGACACATGCCTCCCTCAACATTATCAGGACAGAGAAACCAGACACACGCTCCCTCAACATTATCAGGACAGAGAAACCAGAAACATGCGCCCTCAACATTATCAGGGCAGAGAAACCCGACACACGCTCCCTCAACATTATCACGACAGAGAAACCAGACACGCCTCCCTCAACATTATCAGGGCAGAGAAACCCGACACATGCCTCCCTCAACATTATCAGGGCAGAGAAACCAGACACATGCCTCCCTCAACATTATCAGGACAGAGAAACCAGACACACGCTCCCTCAACATTATCAGGGCAGAGAAACAAGACACGTTACCTCAACATTATCAGGGCAGAGAAACCAGACACATGCTCATTGCTCACATGGTGCACTGCAAACAAAAGACAATGAAAAAACAAATTGACACATCTCGTAAATGATAGTTATGAAATAAACCAAAAGTGTGGCAGGTTGTGAACTCTGCAAACAACGTTTCCACTCCGAGAATGATCACGGTAAATGACTGTAATTAATACAAATGATGGGGATTAATGGTACATTTACTACTGGTGACACGTAATAGGGAATTAATCAAACAAACAAAAAAATCAAAGGGCAAACAATTCACACAATGAATGCGCAAGAATTGGCGGGAGACAGCCGAGTCCTTCTGGAGAGAGACTGGCCCTTCTGGAGAGAGACTGGCCCTTCTGGAGAGCGACTGGCCCTTCTGGAGAGAGACTGGCCCTTCTGGAGAGAGACTGGCCCTTCTGGAGAGCGACTGGCCCTTCTGGAGAGAGACTGGCCCTTCTGGAGAGAGACTGGCCCTTCTGGAGAGAGACTGCCCTTCTGGAGAGAGACTGGCCCTTCTGGAGAGAGACTGGCCCTTCTGGAGAGAGACTGGCCCTTCTGGAGAGAGACTGGCCCTTCTGGAGAGAGACTGGCCCTTCTGGAGAGAGACTGGCCCTTCTGGAGAGAGACTGGCCCTTCTGGAGAGAGACTGGCCCTTCTGGAGAGAGACTGGCCCTTCTGGAGAGCGACTGGCCCTTCTGGAGAGAGACTGGCCCTTCTGGAGAGAGACTGGCCCTTCTGGAGAGAGACTGGCCCTTCTGGAGAGAGACTGGCCCTTCTGGAGAGAGACTGGCCCTTCTGGAGAGAGACTGGCCCTTCTGGAGAGAGACTGGCCCTTCTGGAGAGAGACTGGCCCTTCTGGAGAGAGACTGGCCCTTCTGGAGAGAGACTGGCCCTTCTGGAGAGAGACTGGCCCTTCTGGAGAGAGACTGGCCCTTCTAGAGAGAGACTGGCCCTTCTAGAGAGAGACTGGCCCTTCTGGAGAGAGACTGGCCCTTCTGGAGAGAGACTGGCCCTTCTGGAGAGAGACTGGCCCTTCTGGAGAGAGACTGGCCCTTCTGGAGAGAGACTGGCCCTTCTGGAGAGAGACTGGTCCTTCTGGAGAGAGACTGGCCTATATCTTCACCCCTCCCCCTCTTCTTGTCTCAACATTTTTTAAATGATACTCAAGATGCTTGATCTTCACATATTTCAGATGCTTTTCACTGACAGCCACAACTCAATACTCAGCTAGTCTCTCTATAGACACTCACAGGGCCCCACACACACTACTACACACACACACTACACACTCTACACACACAACAACACACACACACTACACACTCTACACAAACTACAATACACACACACACACACCCACACTACAACACACACACACACACACACACACACTACAACAACACACACACTACAACACACACACACACCCACACTACAACACACACACACGCACTACAACACACACACTACAACACACACACACACGCACTACAACACACACACCCACACTACAACACACACACACACACCCACACTACAACACACACACACACACAACAACACACACACACACACAACCACACTACAACACACACACACTACAACACACACAACACACACAACACACACACTACAACACACACTGCTACTCTGTTTATCTTATATCGTGATTCCTAGTCACCTTACCCCTATACATATCTACCTCTATCACTCCTGTATCTCTGCAAATGGCCCGTAAATCAAATTCTTCCCTGGTCACGTTGTCCATCGCCACATTTTCCTAACAACAACCCTGACAACACACACACACACACACACACACACACACACAGGCCTCACCAGGACGGTGAACTTTCCGCTGAGCAGTTCAGAGCGGAGAGGTTCCTCCTCTGGGTTAATGTTGAAGATGCCCTCCTTAATCCTCGTGTTCTGATTGGACCAATCACAGACATACAGGCAACAAGGGTCAAGGGTCAACCATTAGCACATTCTGGCATAGGTGGGAATTTACAGTGTATCTCAGGACTAATAGACACAAAAATGCTCACACACACACACACACACACACACACACACACACACACACACACACACACACACACACACACACACACACACACACACACACACACACACACACACACACACACACACACACACACACACACACACACAGCAGTAGCGTCTGGTCCCTCTCAATACCTTGTATGCCTGGAAGAGGTCTATTGCTCGGGAGACGTCAAACTTGCGCGCCATGAGGAACTTGACAGCGGTTGGCTGAGAGACCAGGGCTGCACTGTGGGGATGTTCCCTGCTACGCACCTCACTCAGAAACTCCTCCACCGCCTGGGGACGGACGGAGGGGAGGGTGGGGGAGGGAGGTTACAGGGATGAGACCAGACCAGACGAGAGAGATTGGGGGAGGCATTAGAGGGGGATATTGGAGGAGAGGGTGGGGTTGGAGAGCGAGAGAGAGAGAGAGAGAAAGAGAGAGGACAAGTGAGGGTGGAGTTGGAGAGAGTGAGGACAGAGAAGGGACAAGTGAGGGCGGGGTAGTTATCAGAAGGGGAGAGGAGAGAGTGAGGGAGAGGTAGTTATCAGAAGGGGAGAGGACAGAGTGAGGGAGAGGTAGTTATCAGAATGGGAGAGGACAGAGTGAGGGTGGGGTAGTTATCAGAAGGGGAGAGGACAGAGTGAGGGAGAGGTAGTTATCAGAAGGGGAGAGGACAGAGTGAGGGCGGGGTAGTTATCAGAAGGGTAGAGGACAGAGAGTTGTAAACACTTGTGGCTCATGGTTGAACCCCTGTGTGGTGTTGTGCTGGTGCCGACAGTATTCAATGTAACCAACATCCCTAGGAAGTAGGAAAGAACTACCAAGACCAGTCACTTATTGGCTAAATCAACAACAACTCGATCTCTGATTGGTTGATAGAAAGACAGACGGACAGATATACACACGCCCTACATCACGTGATTGACAGATATACACAGTAGAGGTCGACCGATTAATCGGCATAGACGATTAACTAGAGCCGATTTCAAGTTTTTCATAACAATCGGTATTCAATTATGGCCGATCACATTGCAATCCACGAGGAGACTGCGTGGCAGGCTGACCACCTGTTATGCGAGTGCAGCAAGGAGCCAAGGTAAGGTGCTAGCTAGCATTCAACTTATCTTATAAAAAAAAACAATCAATCTTCACATAATCACTAGTTAACTACACATGGTTGATGATATTACTAGGTTAACTAGCTTGACCTGCTGAATCACAGCCTACTTCACCAAATGGGTGATGATTTAACAAAACCACAATCGTTGCACAAATGTACGTAACCATAAACATGAATGCATTTATTAAAATTAATACACAGAAGTATATTTGTATTAACCTGCATATTTAGTTTAAATAAATTAATGTTAGCAGGCAATATTAAATAGGGAAATTGTGTCACTTCTCTTGTGTTCATTGCACGCAGAGTCAGGGTATATGCAACAGTTTGGGCCGCCTGGCTCTTTGCGAACTAATTTTCCAGGATTTTACATAATTATGACATAACATTGAAGGTTGTGCAACGTAACAGCAATATTTAGACTTAGGGTTGCCGACCGTTAGATAAAATACTGAACGGTTACGTATTTCACTGAAAGAATAAACGTTTTGTTTTCGAAATGATAGTTTCTGGATTTGACCATATTAATGACCAAAGGCTCGTATTTCTGTGTTTATTATATTATAATTAAGTCTATGATTTGATATTTGATAGAGCAGTCTGACTGAGCGGTGGTAGGCGGCAGCAGGCTCGTAAGCATTCATTCAAACTTTACTGTGTTTGCCAGCAGCTCTGAGCAATGCTTGAAGCACAGCGTTGTTTATGACCTCAAGCCTACCAACTCCTGAGATTAGGCTGACAATACTATAGTGACTATTAGAACATCCAATAGTCAAAGGTATATGAAATACAAATGGTATAGAAAGAAATAGTCGACGCATCCTAATTCCTATAATAACTACAACCTAAAACTTCTTAACTGGGAATATTGAAGACTCATGTTAAAAGGAACCACCAGTTTTCATATGTTCTCATGTTCTGAGCAAGGAACTTAAACGTTAGGTTTTTTACATGGCACATATTGCACTTTTACTTTCTTCTCCAACACTGTGTTTTTGCATTATTTAAACCAAATTGAGCATGTTTAATTATTTATTTGAGACTAAATAGATTTTATTTATATATTATATTAAGTTCAAATAAGGGTTCATTCAGTATTGTTATTATTGTCATTATTAAACATATATATATTTAAAAAATCTGCCGATAATCGGTATCGGCCTTTTTTGGTCCTCCAATAATCGGTATCGGAAAGTCATAATCGGTCGACCTCTAACACACACAGCCCTACGTCATGCGCTTGAACTGTGTGGACCTTTACGCTTCCGGTGACGTTAGTGGATATTCAACAACAACATCCGTTCGACACTTGACAACGGATTGTACCAACTACTTCAACAACCAATTTTGGCAAAGGAGTACGTAGAAACGTCCCTGGAAAAACTTGCCTCAAAATGTTAACTCCCGTTACAAATGCACGTTAAGTGGTAACATGATTCATATAGCACATAATGCGTGTTGCTCGCTAGCTTGAGAAGCTGCATTAGTCAAATAACAACTAACGTTAGCTAGCTAAGAGATGAGAGGACCGAGCAAGTCGTAGCTACTAGCTAGGGCCCTAAGCTACTCGTCTACTGTTGCCAAAATAGTCTAATTAAATACATGAACTAGTTAAATAAACAGATGAGCTATTTTATATCCGATAGCTCTCTTTCGTCATCGACGATGGGGTTGTTAACGTTAACTTACAATCTAGCCAGACAGTTGAATGACGAAAACAAAGTTACTAGGAACTTGGGAGCAAATTCTGTTGAACCTACTGCAGTAAAATGAATAGCTAACGAGCTATGACTGAGACCAAACAAGTACTCAAAGCAAACATGTCACTAGACGTTATAACGCAACCTTGTACTGACTTCTGAAAGGAAGTCATATTTTTTGGCTCAAATTAAGCAGAAATGTCAATGTTCTCTTACTATAGTCACCTAGCTAGGAAGCTACATGTGAGTAAACTCAGGCTTCCTCTCGGGATAACGTTTAGCTATCGCTAGGTAGCCGTCTGCGTTCAATATGACTGACGACGTTAACTCTCAATTGGAGAAAAAATTAACGTTAGCGAGTTGATTTTCCAGTTCTTCAAAAATAATAATGGGTAACAAATATGACATCTAACCAGTGAGATGTAACGTTGCCTAATTATTTGTAAAGCAAAATGCTAGTCAGCCAGCTAGCTAAACGTGAGGCGTCTACTGTGAGTTGCATCCAGACGAGCGTGCTAAGCAGCTAGCTAATAGTAGCATTGCTAACGGCTGTCATAATATATGTAACGGGCCACGGATATTTACGAGACAGTATCCTCACCAAGGACAACGCTGACCTACAACCTAATCAGACATTGTGTTTATTATGCAAATAATGGGGAAACAGAAGTAGAAGAAAAAAAAAAAATCTTAATTTTTTTGGACGAAATCGAGAGCTTTACCATGGTAAACCAAGCCCTTACCAGTTCCTCCTGACTTGTCAAGGCTTCCGCCATCTTGAAGCCTCGGCAACGTCGCGTTTCTACGTGCTCATTCACGACGGTCTTGAAGCCACGTTTCTACGTGCTCGTTCACGACTATCTCGAAGCCACGTTTCTACGTGCTCGTTCACGACGCAGAAGCCCGAGTGAGGAGGGAGGGGGTTGTCACTATAGTTACCAGAAACACAAAATCAAAATACGATACAAATATCGCAAAAATATGTATGAAAACAACAAAAAATGAGCTTTTAGGTTATAATTTAAGGTTAGGGTTACGCAGAAGGCTAGCAGTGTGGTTAATGTTAGGTTTAAAGTCATATTTTAAGAAGAGAAATTGTAGAAATCGGCGTGGTTTAGCCATAATTATGACTTTGTGTCTCTGGTAACTAACAACGACCAGACGGGAAGTGGGTTAGTGCTATACAAAATCCTTGGGACGTCCCTACCCAAAAACCTAACTTTAACCCCAAAACTTTAACCTTTACCTAAACTTACATTTTAACTTCAATTGTGTTTGTGTAGGGGGTAGGGACGTCCCAAAGAGCCTGAACAACAAGGACCACGGCAGAAGTGCGGAAAGACTACGGGTCGCCAAACCATTCTTTATTAAAATGTTATGTGACACAACACATACAAGGTTTGGTTTAAAGACTTTATGTCCATTTTTTGTGATGTTATTTTCCATACGTGAATCTCTCTGTCATGCAATAAAATACAGGCAACAGTTCAGTCACAAAACATCCTGAAAACAATTTTATTGCACCATCACTTCACTTGAGTTGTCTGTCACAACAATTTACATCATGTTTTTTGTTTTGTTTATTTTTTACATGTTATGCTTTTGACATTCATTATCAAGGAAATCCTGATAGATATTTCCTGTGCAAGACAGTTGGTGATGGAGTGTCTCAGCGGCACCCTAATCCCTGTACAGTAGTGCAGTATATAGGCAATAGGGTGTAATTTGGGACACAAGTCCACGTCAGAGGGTTTATTAGAGAGATACATGTAAATACAAGGTAGGGACCAGCAGGGACAGATCAGTCTCATTGGGGACACAAGGCCACGTCAGAGGGTTTAGTAGAGAGATACATGTAAATACAAGGTAGGGACCAGCAGGGACAGATCAGTCTCATTGGGGACACAGACCACTTTCTCTCTGACATCACTTCTTCTGGATGCAAACTACAAGCTCAGGGTCCGAAATGGCACCCTATTCCCTATATAGTGCACTACTTTAGACCAGAGCCCTATTCCCTATATAGTGAACTACTTTAGACCAGAGTCCATAGGGTAGTATGAACACTATATGTAACCCCTTTATTTAACTAGACAAGTCAGTTAAGAACAAAATTCTTATTTACAATGACGGCCAACCGAGGAACAGTGTTAACTGCTTTGTTCAGAACAACAGATTTCTCTTGGTTACTGGCCAAACGCTCTAACCACTAGGCTACCTGCCGCCCCATATAGGGAAAGACGTAGTGCACTATATAGGGAATAGGGTGCCATTTGGGAAACATCAATAGAATGGATGAAATCCTGCCAGAATCACGACGTCAGGGGACCCTATAAAGTCGAGGATCCAGAGAGTGACGTCGTAGTGAGACAAACCGCTCCAGAGGGGGGGTTGAATAGTCAATACCAGTCCTATTGTATTGGTTCTTAATGAACCGTTTCATTGGGTGTGTCTAAAACGTCTTCCTTCCCTCTGTCTCTCACTTCCTGTCCTTCACGAGAGCCTATTAGCAGTCACAGGACAGGTGGTAGATGGTTGACTATCAGGGACTGTATTCATAATGTAGATGGTAGACTACCAGGGACTGTATTCATAATGTAGATGGTAGATGGTAGACTACCAGGGACTGTATTCATAATGTAGATGGTAGACTACCACGGACTGTATTCATAATGTAGATGGTAGATGGTAGACTATCAGGGACTGTATTCATAATGTAGATGGTAGATGGTAGACTACCAGGGACTGTATTCATAATGTAGATGGTAGATGGTAGACTATCAGGGACTGTATTCATAATGTAGATGGTAGATGGTAGACTACCAGGGACTGTATTCATAATGTAGATGTTAGATGGTAGACTACCAGGGACTGTATTCATAATGTAGATGGTAGATGGTAGACTACCAGGGACTGTATTCATAATGTAGATGGTAGACTACCACGGACTGTATTCATAATGTAGATGGTAGATGGTAGACTATCAGGGACTGTATTCATAATGTAGATGGTAGATGGTAGACTACCAGGGACTGTATTCATAATGTAGATGGTAGATGGTAGACTATCAGGGACTGTATTCATAATGTAGATGGTAGATGGTAGACTACCAGGGACTGTATTCATAATGTAGATGGTAGATGGTAGACTACCAGGGACTGTATTCATAACGTCACTCCCATCATCTTCAACAACTGACAGACTAACCTGTTATCATCACTGTCCCTCCCACTTCAACAACAGACAGACCTGTTTATATAGCGAATTGCTGACATGGCTTCTGACTGAGGAGAGCATATAGGGGGCGTCCCAATAATATCTCCTTTCTTCTGAAGTGTGCACTCGTTCACTGCTTCTCACAAAACCAAAAAAGCCTTGGATCAAGAGTTTCTCCCTCTACCCGTCTCTCCATCCCCCAAATGAAAACCATGGGAAGTGTGTAGGTATGGGTGTGTAAACACTGTTGTTTTTATTCTTAGCATCATCATCATCATCATCATCGTCGAAAACACCAGTCAGAGCTGTGTTTTAAACCAGAGTAGAAAACACCAGTCAGAGCTGTGTTTTAAACCAGAGCAGAAAACACCAGTCAGAGCTGTGTTTTAAACCAGAGTAGAAAACACCAGTCAGAGCTGTGTTTTAAACCAGAGTAGAAAACACCAGTCAGAGCTGTGTTTTAAACCAGAGTAGAAAACACCAGTCAGAGCTGTGTTTTAAACCAGAGTAGAAAACACCAGTCAGAGCTGTGTTTTAAACCAGAGTAGAAAACACCAGTCAGAGCTGTGTTTTAAACCAGAGTAGAAAACACCAGTCAGAGCTGTGTTTTAAACCAGAGTAGAAAACACCAGTCAGAGCTGTGTTTTAAACCAGAGTAGAAAACACCAGTCAGAGCTGTGTTTTAAACCAGAGTAGAAAACACCAGTCAGAGCTGTGTTTTAAACCAGAGCAGAAAACACCAGTCAGAGCTGTGTTTTAAACCAGAGTAGAAAACACCAGTCAGAGCTGTGTTTTAAACCAGAGTAGAAAACACCAGTCAGAGCTGTGTTTTAAACCAGAGTAGAAAACACCAGTCAGAGCTGTGTTTTAAACCAGAGTAGAAAACACCAGTCAGAGCTGTGTTTTAAACCAGAGCAGAAAACACCAGTCAGAGCTGTGTTTTAAACCAGAGTAGAAAACACCAGTCAGAGCTGTGCTTTAAACCAGAGCAGAAAACACCAGTCAGAGCTGTGTTTTAAACCAGAGTAGAAAACACCAGTCAGAGCTGTGTTTTAAACCAGAGTAGAAAACACCAGTCAGAGCTGTGTTTTAAACCAGAGTAGAAAACACCAGTCAGAGCTGTGCTTTAAACCAGAGCAGAAAACACCAGTCAGAGCTGTGCTTTAAACCAGAGTAGAAAACACCAGTCAGAGCTGTGTTTTAAACCAGAGCAGAAAACACAGAGGGACTACTATGTACACAGTCAATTGCAACCCTCTTCTCATAGAGGTAGAAAGAGAACTCATCAAACCATCTAGAGCCCTCTTTCTACCTCTATGCTCTTTCTCTAATAATGGTCCATGGGGCCAGCCCTGTTCTAGAATCCCCCCATTCTAGAATCACCATCTGTTCTAGAATCACCATATATTCTAGAATCACCATATATTCTAGAATCAACATATATTCTAGAATCAACATATATTCTAGAATCAACATATATTCTAGAAACAACATATATTCTAGAATCCACCCCTGTTCTAGAATCCACCCCTGTTCTAGAATCCACCCCTGTTCTAGAATCCACCCCTGTTCTAGAATCTCCCCTGTTCAAGAAGCACCACTGTTGTCAACTGGGGTTTTGCAGGTACAGGGGGGTTAGTTTGAGGGGACTGAGGGGTGTTATATTTGGTTAGTTTGAGGGGACTGGGGGGGGGGTTATGGTCCGGGCGTGTCAGGCGCTGTGAGCGTCTCCGTCGGGGCTGAAGTAGTACCTAACGGGGGGTCCAGGAAGGTCCTCATCACCGTCTGACTCAGGAGCGAAGGACACGGTCAGGTCAACGTAGCGACGGTCTACAGACGGCTTGATCAACTTCTGCATCCTGGGGGAGGAGGGGCGGGAGAGAGGGAGGAAAGGGGGGAGAGGGAGGAAAGGGGGGGAGAGGGAGGAAAGGGGGGAGAGGGAGGGAAGGAGGGAGAGGGAGGGAAGGAGGGAGAGGGAGGGAAGGGGGGGAGAGGGAGGAAAGGGGGGAGAGGGAGGAAAGAGGGAGGAAAGGGGGGGAGAGGGAGGGAAGGGGGGGGAGAGGGAGGAAAGGGGGGGAGAGGGAGGAAAGGGGGGGAGAGGGAGGAAAGGGGGGGAGAGGGAGGGAGAGGGAGGAATAGAGGGAGGAAAGGGGGGGAGAGGGAATGGGGGAGTAGAATGAGAGACTAAGATTCACAGTGATTCAGGAGGACACAGTGCGTGTGAGTGTGTGTGTGTGTGTGTGTGTGTGTGTGCGTGCGTGCGTGCGTGCGTGTGTGCAGTGCTTACGTTAGTTTCAGTCTCTTGTTGTGTCCAGGCATCACAGGAACATAGAGCATCTTCACGCCATGGACCACCATGGTAGGTTCTACCCCATAATTCACCTGGAATACAGTCAACACTATGGTAGGTTCTATCCCATAATTCACCTGGAATACAGTCAACACTATGGTAGGTTCTATCCCATAATTCACCTGGAATACAGTCAACACTATGGTAGGTTCTATCCCATAATTCACCTGGAATACAGTCAACACTATGGTAGGATATATCCCATAATTCACCTGTAATACAGTCAACACTATGGTAGGTTCTATCCCATAATTCACCTGGAATACAGTCAACACTATGGTAGGATATATCCCATAATTCACCTGTAATACAGTCAACACTATGGTAGGTTCTATCCCATAATTCACCTGTAATACAACACAGTCAACACTATGTTAGGATATATCCCATAATTCACCTGTAATACAACACAGTCAACACCATGGTAGGATATATCCCATAATTCATCTGTAATACAACACAGTCAACACTATGGTAGGATCTATCCCATAATTCACCTGTAAAACAGTCAACACCATGGTAGGATATATCCCATAATTCACCTGTAATACAACACAGTCAACACTATGGTAGGATATATCCCATAATTCACCTGTAATACAACACAGTCAACACTATGGTAGGATCTATCCCATAATTCACCTGTAATACAGTCAACACCATGGTAGGTTCTATCCCATAATTCACCTGTAATACAACACAGTCAACACTATGGTAGAATCTATCCCATAATTCACCTGGAATACAGTCAACACCACAGTATCATCACCAAATATGATAAAAGGATATCATCAATAGATATGTGACTATCAATCCCTGGACAGAGAGAGAATTCATATAGTAATGAATGGTGTCTCACCAGCACTGCCTTGATGAAGTCAGAGAGAGAGAAGTGTTGGTGACCCCACACAGTCCAGCGGTCCCAGATAGAAAAAGAGATGTCTTCCCTGAGGAGGAGAGACACAGACAGGACTCAGTGATAGACAGAGACGGAGACAGAGAGACAGACAGAGACAGACACAGACAGGGAGACACAGACAGGGAGAGACACACAGACAGAGAGAGACACACAGACAGAGAGAGAGACACAGACAGAGAGAGAGACACAGACAGAGAGAGACACACAGACAGAGAGAGAGACACAGACAGAGAGAGACACACAGACAGAGAGAGAGACACAGACAGACAGGGAGACACAGACAGGGAGACACAGACAGGGAGACACAGACAGGGAGACACAGACAGGGAGACACACAGACAGAGAGAGACACACAGACAGAGAGAGACACAGACAGAGAGAGACACAGACAGAGAGAGACACACAGACAGAGAGGGAGACACAGACAGGGAGACACAGACAGGGAGACACAGACAGGGAGACACAGACAGGGAGACACAGACAGAGAGACACAGACAGAGAGACAGACAGAGAGACAGACAGAGAGAGACACACAGACAGAGAGAGACACACAGACAGAGAGAGACACACAGACAGAGAGAGACACACAGACAGAGAGAGACACAGACAGAGAGAGACACAGACAGAGAGAGACACACAGACAGAGACACAGACAGAGAGAGACAGAGACACAGACAGAGGGAGACAGAGAGAGAGAAAGAAGTGTTGAGACCACACAGCCCAGAGGTCCCAAATAGAGAAAGAGATGTATTTTCTGTCTGTATGTGTGTAGACAGGTGTGTGTCTGTGTGTGTGTGTACATGTCTGTGTATGTGTGTGTACAGGTGTGTCTCTCCTACCTGATCTGTGTCCTCTTGACAGGTGCAGCCTCGGTGAGGACCATGACAGGAATGGCCAGGTTGAAGAAACAGTTGTTGAACGACTCAAACCCGTATCCTCCCACCACCTTCACCAGCTCCAACGACACCTGGGGACCACAGCACAACCACTCACTGACGACTACCCAGACGACCCCCCCAGACGACTCCCCCAGACAACTCCCCCCAGACGACTCCCCCAGACGACCCCCCCAGACGACTCCCCCAGACGACTCCCCCCAGAGACCCCCCCAGACGACTCCCCCAGACGACTCCCCCCAGAGACCCCCCCAGACGACTCCCCCAGACGACTCCCCCCAGACGACCCCCCCCCAAAGACCCCCCCAGAGGACTCCCCCCAGGCGACCCCCCCAGACGACCCCCCCATAGACGACTCCCCAGACGACCCCCCCCTAGACGACTCCCCAGACAACTCCCCAGGCGACCCCCCAGACAACTCCCCCAGACGACCCCCCCAGACAACTCCCCGAGACGACTCCCCAGACAACTCCCCCAGACGACCCCCCCCAGACGACCCCCCCCAGACGACTCCCGTCAACAGCCAAAACTACACAGCACTGAATTCATTGGTATGTTCTATTTAGGTCTGTGACTGAATCAGACAAGCAGATTCCGTAAAAACCCAATTCAAATCCACGAAGAAGAGATCCAAGCTGTTAAAATAACCTATTAAACTGATACACATTTAATTCAGTCATTTACTACCAGTCTGATAAGATAAAATAAATGAATTTACTACCATTTAAAAATAAATATATTAATTTACATAAAGTATTCAAACCCCTGAGTCAATACATGTTAGAATCACCTTTGGCAGCGATTACAGCTGGGAGTCTTTCTGGGTGAGTCTCTAAGAGTCATTACAGCTGGGAGTCTTTCTGGGTGAGTCTCTAAGAGTCATTACAGCTGGGAGTCTTTCTGGGTGAGTCTCTAAGAGTCATTACAGCTGAGAGTCTTTCTGGGTGAGTCTCTAAGAGCCATTACAGCTGGGAGTCTTTCTGGGTGAGTCTCTAAGAGTCATTACAGCTGGGAGTCTTCCTGGGTGAGTCTCTAAGAGTCATTACAGCTGGGAGTCTTTCTGGGTGAGTCTCTAAGAGTCATTACAGCTGGGAGTCTTTCTGGGTGAGTCTCTAAGAGCTTTACACACCTGGATTGTACAATATTGTCCCATAATTCTTTAATCTCTGTCAAGTTGGTTGTTGATCATGGCTAGACAACCATTTTCAGGTCTTTCCATAGATTTTCAAGATGATTTAAGTCAAATCTGTAACTTGGCCACTCAGGGAACATTCACTGTCGTCTTGGTAAATAACTCCAGTGTATATTTGTACTTGTGTTGTAGGTTATTGTCCTGCTGAAAGGTGAATTCCTCTCCCAGTGTCTGGTGGAAAGCAGACTGAACCAGGTTTATTGTCCTGCTGAAAGGTGAATTCCTCTCCCAGTGTCTGGTGGAAAGCAGACTGGACCAGGGTTATTGTCCTGCTGAAAGGTGAATTCCTCTCCCAGTGTCTGGTGGAAAGCAGACTGAACCAGGGTTATTGTCCTGCTGAAAGGTGAATTCCTCTCCCAGTGTCTGGTGGAAAGCAGACTGGACCAGGTTTATTGTCCTGTTGAAAGGTGAATTCCTCTCCCAGTGTCTGGTGGAAAGCAGACTGGACCAGGGTTATTGTCCTGCTGAAAGGTGAATTCCTATCCCAGTGTCTGGTGGAAAGCAGACTGGACCAGGTTTATTGTCCTGCTGAAAGGTGAATTCCTCTCCCAGTGTCTGGTGGAAAGCAGACTGGACCAGGTTTATTGTCCTGCTGAAAGGTGAATTCCTCTCCCAGTGTCTGGTGGAAAGCAGACTGGACCAGGTTTATTGTCCTGCTGAAAGGTGAATTCCTCTCCCAGTGTCTGGTGGAAAGCAGACTGGACCAGGTTTATTGTCCTGCTGAAAGGTGAATTCCTCTCCCAGTGTCTGGTGGAAAGCAGACTGAACCAGGGTTATTGTCCTGCTGAAAGGTGAATTCCTCTCCCAGTGTCTGGTGGAAAGCAGACTGAACCAGGGTTATTGTCCTGCTGAAAGGTGAATTCCTCTCCCAGTGTCTGGTGGAAAGCAGACTGGACCAGGGTTATTGTCCTGCTGAAAGGTGAATTCCTCTCCCAGTGTCTGGTGGAAAGCAGACTGGACCAGGTTTATTGTCCTGCTGAAAGGTGAATTCCTCTCCCAGTGTCTGGTGGAAAGCAGACTGGACCAGGTTTATTGTCCTGCTGAAAGGTGAATTCCTCTCCCAGTGTCTGGTGGAAAGCAGACTGAACCAGGGTTATTGTCCTGCTGAAAGGTGAATTCCTCTCCCAGTGTCTGGTGGAAAGCAGACTGAACCAGGGTTATTGTCCTGCTGAAAGGTGAATTCCTCTCCCAGTGTCTGGTGGAAAGCAGACTGAACCAGGGTTATTGTCCTGCTGAAAGGTGAATTCCTCTCCCAGTGTCTGGTGGAAAGCAGACTGGACCAGGTTTATTGTCCTGCTGAAAGGTGAATTCCTCTCCCAGTGTCTGGTGGAAAGCAGACTGAACCAGGGTTATTGTCCTGCTGAAAGGTGAATACCTCTCCCAGTGTCTGGTGGAAAGCAGACTGGACCAGGTTTATTGTCCTGCTGAAAGGTGAATTCCTCTCCCAGTGTCTGGTGGAAAGCAGACTGAACCAGGGTTATTGTCCTGCTGAAAGGTGAATTCCTCTCCCAGTGTCTGGTGGAAAGCAGACTGGACCAGGTTTATTGTCCTGCTGAAAGGTGAATTCCTCTCCCAGTGTCTGGTGGAAAGCAGACTGGACCAGGGTTATTGTCCTGCTGAAAGGTGAATTCCTCTCCCAGTGTCTGGTGGAAAGCAGACTGGACCAGGGTTATTGTCCTGCTGAAAGGTGAATTCCTCTCCCAGTGTCTGGTGGAAAGCAGACTGGACCAGGGTTATTGTCCTGCTGAAAGGTGAATTCCTCTCCCAGTGTCTGGTGGAAAGCAGACTGGACCAGGGTTATTGTCCTGCTGAAAGGTGAATTCCTCTCCCAGTGTCTGGTGGAAAGCAGACTGAACCAGGGTTATTGTCCTGCTGAAAGGTGAATTCCTCTCCCAGTGTCTGGTGGAAAGCAGACTGGACCAGGGTTATTGTCCTGCTGAAAGGTGAATTCCTCTCCCAGTGTCTGGTGGAAAGCAGACTGGACCAGGGTTATTGTCCTGCTGAAAGGTGAATTCCTCTCCCAGTGTCTGGTGGAAAGCAGACTGGACCAGGTTTATTGTCCTGCTGAAAGGTGAATTCCTCTCCCAGTGTCTGGTGGAAAGCAGACTGGACCAGGGTTATTGTCCTGCTGAAAGGTGAATTCCTCTCCCAGTGTCTGGTGGAAAGCAGACTGAACCAGGGTTATTGTCCTGCTGAAAGGTGAATTCCTCTCCCAGTGTCTGGTGGAAAGCAGACTGGACCAGGGTTATTGTCCTGCTGAAAGGTGAATTCCTCTCCCAGTGTCTGGTGGAAAGCAGACTGGACCAGGGTTATTGTCCTGCTGAAAGGTGAATTCCTCTCCCAGTGTCTGGTGGAAAGCAGACTGGACCAGGGTTATTGTCCTGCTGAAAGGTGAATTCCTCTCCCAGTGTCTGGTGGAAAGCAGACTGGACCAGGGTTATTGTCCTGCTGAAAGGTGAATTCCTCTCCCAGTGTCTGGTGGAAAGCAGACTGGACCAGGGTTATTGTCCTGCTGAAAGGTGAATTCCTCTCCCAGTGTCTGGTGGAAAGCAGACTGAACCAGGGTTATTGTCCTGCTGAAAGGTGAATTCCTCTCCCAGTGTCTGGTGGAAAGCAGACTGGTCCAGGTTTATTGTCCTGCTGAAAGGTGAATTCCTCTCCCAGTGTCTGGTGGAAAGCAGACTGGACCAGGGTTATTGTCCTGCTGAAAGGTGAATTCCTCTCCCAGTGTCTGGTGGAAAGCAGACTGGACCAGGGTTATTGTCCTGCTGAAAGGTGAATTCCTCTCCCAGTGTCTGGTGGAAAGCAGACTGGACCAGGGTTATTGTCCTGCTGAAAGGTGAATTCCTCTCCCAGTGTCTGGTGGAAAGCAGACTGGACCAGGGTTATTGTCCTGCTGAAAGGTGAATTCCTCTCCCAGTGTCTGGTGGAAAGCAGACTGGACCAGGGTTATTGTCCTGCTGAAAGGTGAATTCCTCTCCCAGTGTCTGGTGGAAAGCAGACTGGACCAGGTTTATTGTCCTGCTGAAAGGTGAATTCCTCTCCCAGTGTCTGGTGGAAAGCAGACTGGACCAGGGTTATTGTCCTGCTGAAAGGTGAATTCCTCTCCCAGTGTCTGGTGGAAAGCAGACTGGACCAGGGTTATTGTCCTGCTGAAAGGTGAATTCCTCTCCCAGTGTCTGGTGGAAAGCAGACTGGACCAGGGTTATTGTCCTGCTGAAAGGTGAATTCCTCTCCCAGTGTCTGGTGGAAAGCAGACTGGACCAGGGTTATTGTCCTGCTGAAAGGTGAATTCCTCTCCCAGTGTCTGGTGGAAAGCAGACTGGACCAGGGTTATTGTCCTGCTGAAAGGTGAATTCCTCTCCCAGTGTCTGGTGGAAAGCAGACTGGACCAGGGTTATTGTCCTGCTGAAAGGTGAATTCCTCTCCCAGTGTCTGGTGGAAAGCAGACTGAACCAGGGTTATTGTCCTGCTGAAAGGTGAATTCCTCTCCCAGTGTCTGGTGGAAAGCAGACTGAACCAGGGTTATTGTCCTGCTGAAAGGTGAATTCCTCTCCCAGTGTCTGGTGGAAAGCAGACTGGACCAGGGTTATTGTCCTGCTGAAAGGTGAATTCCTCTCCCAGTGTCTGGTGGAAAGCAGACTGGACCAGGGTTATTGTCCTGCTGAAAGGTGAATTCCTCTCCCAGTGTCTGGTGGAAAGCAGACTGGACCAGGGTTATTGTCCTGCTGAAAGGTGAATTCCTCTCCCAGTGTCTGGTGGAAAGCAGACTGGACCAGGGTTATTGTCCTGCTGAAAGGTGAATTCCTCTCCCAGTGTCTGGTGGAAAGCAGACTGGACCAGGTTTTCATCCAGGATTTCACCTGCTTAGCTCTATTCTGTTTCTTTTTTATCCGAAAAAAAACCCTCCCTTGTCTTTGCCGATGACAAGCATACCCAACACATGATGCAGCCACTACTTAGACCACCCAGGAGTCCCCTCTGATGTCATGGAGTGTGTTCTGGATAGCAGCTTAAATCACCCTAGACCACGCCTAGACCACCCTAGACCACCCCTAGACCACCCTAGACCACAACTAGACCACCCTAGACCACCCTAGACCACAACTAGACCACAACTAGACCACCCTAGACCACAACTAGACCACCCTAGACCACCCTAGACCACAACTAGACCACCCTAGACCACAACTAGACCACAACTAGACCACCCTAGACCACCCTAGACCACAACTAGACCACAACTAGTCCACAACTAGACCACCCTAGGCCACAACTAGACCACCCTAGACCACAACTAGACCACCCTAGACCACCCTAGACCACAACTAGACCTCCCTAGACCACCGATGTCATGGAGTGTGAGCTCGTGCGCTGTCTCACCAGTCCGGCAACGGCGGCAGTAGCCGTGGCGATGGCGGGGATGATCTTCCCGGCGATGCGTTTGGTCTTGAGGCGGTCGGCCACCTCGATGGAGTACATCCTGGCCCTGAGGGAGGAGGCCGCCGCCACGAAGTCCATGTGACCGTTGAGGTCATCGTCCTTCTCAAACATCCGGGGAGACATCCGTAACCTCTCTGTAGTACACACACACACACACACACACACACACACACACACACAGTCAGGGGTTAGGAGTGTGTCGATAGTGCCCTCCAGCTGACTGAATGATGGTGTGTGTGTGTGTGTGTGTGTGTGTGTGAGAGAGAGAGAATGATGGTGTGTGTGAGAGAGACAGAGTGTGTGTGTGTGTGTGTGAGAATGATGGTGTGTGTGTGAGAGTGAGAGAGACAGAGAGAGTGTGTGTGAGAATGATGGTGTGTGTGTGTGTGAGAGAGACAGAGTGAGAGAGAGTGTGTGTGTGAGAGAGACAGAGAGACAGAGTGTGTGTGTGTGTGTGTGTGTGTGTGTGTGTGTGTGTGTGTGTGTGAGAGAGAGAGAATGATGGTGTGTGTGAGAGAGACAGAGAGTGTGTGTGTGTGTGTGTGTGTGTGTGTGTGTGTGTGTGTGTGTGTGTGTGTGTGTGTGTGTGTACACCTGGTGTAACGTGGTCTGCAGTGATAGCCTCCTCTAACTGGGCGATGGCCTCTCTCTCCTCCTCGCTGCTCACGGACAGCTTCATCTGATCAGGCTTCTTCACATTCTCATCCGTCTCAATACGCTAGCCAGATCAATACATGAATCAATATATTAACCAATAAACAAATGTGGCAATTCATACATCAATAAAACAACCACTCAATCAATCAAAACCACCACTCAATCAATCAAAACCACCACTCAATCCATAAAACCACCACTCAATCCATTAAAACAACCACTCAATCAATTAAAACAACCACTCAATCCATTAAAACAACCACTCAATCCATTAAAACAACCACTCAATCCATTAAAACAACCACTCAATCCATTAAAACAACCACTCAATCCATTAAAACAACCACTCAATCCATAAAACAACCACTCAATCCACAAAACAACCACTCAATCCATAAAACAACCACTCAATCCATAAAACAACCACTCAATCCATAAAACAACCACTCAATCCATAAAACAACCACTCAATCCATAAAACAACCACTCAATCCATAAAACAACCACTCAATCCATAAAACAACCACTCAATCCATTAAAACAACCACTCAATCCATTAAAACAACCACTCAATCCATTAAAACAACCACTCAATCCATTAAAACAACCACTCAATCCATTAAAACAACCACTCAATCCATAAAACAACCACTCAATCCATAAAACAACCACTCAATCCATTAAAACAACCACTCAATCCATTAAAACAACCACTCAATCCATTAAAACAACCACTCAATCCATTAAAACAACCACTCAATCCATAAAACAACCACTCAATCCATAAAACAACCACTCAATCCATAAAACAACCACTCAATCCATAAAACAACCACTCAATCCATAAAACAGCCACTCAATCAATAAAACAGCCACTCAATCAATTAAAACAGCCACTCAATCAATTAAAACAACCACTCAATCAATTAAAACAACCACTCAATCAATCCAAAAATCTATCCATCAATCAATCAGCAATATTTATCAATACATTAAGTGAATCTATCAATACAGTCCGTCAATCAATCCATCCATAACCCGGTGTAGTCCACAGCACCAGTGGAATCCTTACCTTCTCTGCTGGCCTGTACTCTGGGATGGTAATCTCTGACAACATCCTGGACACCGCTTCCTGTGACAGATCCTGCGGACAGACACAAGGTGGGGTAAAAAACCATTTCAGTTCAGGAAGTGTACTGAAAGTTAAAAGTCCAATTCTCTTCAATAGATTCCAATGGATTTGGAACTGACCCCAACCCTGGAAGGACGACCTAGTTACTAGTGAAGGGGGGAAATCGATAGTTACATATGCTACAAAATTCCAGTATTTTTTACTTCAGTTTGTTCTCCATATTGTTTCCAAATATGGTATTGTGATAATATCATATGGTCCCTGGTAATTCATTACACATCACATGGTGAGAATATGGTATGGTGGTAATATGGTATGGTGGTAATATGGTATGGTGGTAATATGGTATGGTGAGAATATGGTATGGTGGTAATATGGTATGGTGGTAATATGGTATGGTGGTAATATGGTATGGTGGTAATATGGTATGGTGGTAATATGGTATGGTCCCTCAGTAGGGTGGTAATATGGTATGGTGGTAATATGGTATGGTGGTAATATGGTATGGTGATAATATGGTATGGTCCCTCAGTAGGGTGGTAATATGGTATGGTGGTAATATGGTATGGTGGTAATATGGTATGGTGATAATATGGTATGGTGAGGTCCCTCAGTATGGTGATAATATGGTATGGTGGTAATATGGTATGGTGATAATATGGTATGGTGAGGTCCCTCAGTATGGTGATAATATGGTATGGTGGTAATATGGTATGGTGAGAATATGGTATGGTGAGGTCCCTCAGTATGGTGATAATGTGGTATGGTGGTAATATGGTATGGTGGTAATATGGTATGGTGAGGTCCCTCAGTATGGTGATAATGTGGTATGGTGGTAATATGGTATGGTGATAATATGGTATGGTGGTAATATGGTATGGTGGTAATATGGTATGGTGGTAATATGGTATGGTGGTAATATGGTATGGTGGTAATATGGTATGGTGGTAATATGGTATGGTGAGAATATGGTATGGTGATAATATGGTATGGTGAGGTCCCTCAGTATGGTGATAATATGGTATGGTGGTAATATGGTATGGTGGTAATATGGTATGGTGGTAATATGGTATGGTGGTAATATGGTATGGTGAGAATATGGTATGGTGAGGTCCCTCAGTATGGTGATAATGTGGTATGGTGGTAATATGGTATGGTGGTAATATGGTATGGTGAGGTCCCTCAGTATGGTGATAATGTGGTATGGTGGTAATATGGTATGGTGATAATATGGTATGGTGGTAATATGGTATGGTGGTAATATGGTATGGTGGTAATATGGTATGGTGGTAATATGGTATGGTGGTAATATGGTATGGTGGTAATATGGTATGGTGAGAATATGGTATGGTGATAATATGGTATGGTGAGGTCCCTCAGTATGGTGATAATATGGTATGGTGGTAATATGGTATGGTGGTAATATGGTATGGTGGTAATATGGTATGGTGGTAATATGGTATGGTGGTAATATGGTATGGTGGTAATATGGTATGGTGGTAATATGGTATGGTGGTAATATGGTATGGTGATAATATGGTATGGTGATAATGGTATGGTGGTAATATGGTATGGTGGTAATATGGTATGGTGGTAATATGGTATGGTGATAATATGGTATGGTGGTAATATGGTATGGTGATAATATGGTATGGTGATAATATGGTATGGTGGTAATATGGTATGGTGAGGTCCCTCAGTATGGTGATAATATGGTATGGTGGTAATATGGTATGGTGGTAATATGGTATGGTGATAATATGGTATGGTGGTAATATGGTATGGTGGTAATATGGTATGGTGGTAATATGGTATGGTGATAATATGGTATGGTGATAATATGGTATGGTGGTAATATGGTATGGTGGTAATATGGTATGGTGAGGTCCCTCAGTATGGTGATAATATGGTATGGTGGTAATATGGTATGGTGGTAATATGGTATGGTCCCTCAGTATGGTGATAATATGGTAGGGTGGTAATATGGTATGGTGGTAATATGGTATGGTGGTAATATGGTATGGTGGTAATATGGTATGGTGATAATATGGTATGGTGAGGTCCCTCAGTATGGTGATAATATGGTATGGTGGTAATATGGTATGGTGGTAATATGGTATGGTGGTAATATGGTATGGTGGTAATATGGTATGGTGATAATATGGTATGGTGATAATATGGTATGGTGGTAATATGGTATGGTGGTAATATGGTATGGTGGTAATATGGTATGGTGAGAATATGGTATGGTGATAATATGGTATGGTGGTAATATGGTATGGTGGTAATATGGTATGGTGATAATATGGTATGGTGGTAATATGGTATGGTGGTAATATGGTATGGTGGTAATATGGTATGGTGGTAATATGGTATGGTGGTAATATGGTATGGTGAGAATATGGTATGGTGATAATATGGTATGGTGAGGTCCCTCAGTATGGTGATAATATGGTATGGTGGTAATATGGTATGGTGGTAATATGGTATGGTGGTAATATGGTATGGTGGTAATATGGTATGGTGGTAATATGGTATGGTGATAATATGGTATGGTGAGGTCCCTCAGTATGGTGATAATATGGTATGGTGGTAATATGGTATGGTGATAATATGGTATGGTGGTAATATGGTATGGTGGTAATATGGTATGGTGGTAATATGGTATGGTGAGGTCCCTCAGTATGGTGATAATATGGTATGGTGGTAATATGGTATGGTGGTAATATGGTATGGTCCCTCAGTATGGTGATAATATGGTAGGGTGGTAATATGGTATGGTGGTAATATGGTATGGTGGTAATATGGTATGGTGATAATATGGTATGGTGAGGTCCCTCAGTATGGTGGTAATATGGTATGGTGGTAATATGGTATGGTGGTAATATGGTATGGTGGTAATATGGTATGGTGGTAATATGGTATGGTGGTAATATGGTATGGTGGTAATATGGTATGGTGAGAATATGGTATGGTGATAATATGGTATGGTGAGGTCCCTCAGTATGGTGATAATATGGTATGGTGGTAATATGGTATGGTGGTAATATGGTATGGTGGTAATATGGTATGGTGATAATATGGTATGGTGATAATATGGTATGGTGGTAATATGGTATGGTGATAATATGGTATGGTGGTAATATGGTATGGTGGTAATATGGTATGGTGATAATATGGTATGGTGGTAATATGGTATGGTGGTAATATGGTATGGTGGTAATATGGTATGGTGATAATATGGTATGGTGATAATATGGTATGGTGGTAATATGGTATGGTGATAATATGGTATGGTGGTAATATGGTATGGTGGTAATATGGTATGGTGGTAATATGGTATGGTGAGGTCCCTCAGTATGGTGATAATATGGTATGGTGGTAATATGGTATGGTGGTAATATGGTATGGTCCCTCAGTATGGTGATAATATGGTATGGTGGTAATATGGTATGGTGGTAATATGGTATGGTGGTAATATGGTATGGTGGTAATATGGTATGGTGGTAATATGGTATGTTATGGTATGGTGGTAATATGGTATGGTGATAATATGGTATGGTGGTAATATGGTATGGTGGTAATATGGTATGGTGATAATATGGTATGGTGGTAATATGGTATTGTGGTAATATGGTATGGTGGTAATATGGTATGGTGGTAATATGGTATGGTGGTAATATGGTATGGTGAGAATATGGTATGGTGAGGTCCCTCAGTATGGTGATAATATGGTATGGTGGTAATATGGTATGGTGGTAATATGGTATGGGGAGGTCCCTGGTAATACCCAGCCCTACCAGTAACGGCTTCATACTCTATACAGAGGAGAGATAGAGAGATAGACAGATAGTGAAATCGAGAGAGAGAGAGAGAGAGAGAGAGAGAGAGACAGATAGAGAGGTAGTCAGATAGAGAGGTAGTCAGATAGAGAGGTAGTCAGATAGAGAGGTAGTCAGATAGAGAGAGCCAGATATATATATATAGGGATATAGAGAGAGTGTGTACCTTCTCTGAGTAGGGGATGTTGTAGATTTCAGCATAAAGCCGAGCTGCGCTCACGACAAAACTGAAGTGCCTGATGGGAAACACAGAGGGAAATGAGAGTTAGAAATAACGAAAAGAAGGGGGAGAAAGTGGGAGGTCACCAACAGGTCAATCTAGAGCAGGGGTCACCAACAGGTCAATCTAGAGAGAGGTGTAGAGCAGGAGTAGAGCAGGGGTCACCAACAGGTCAATCTAGAGCAGGGGTCACCAACAGGTCAATCTAGAGCAGGGGTCACCAACAGGTCAATCTAGAGCAGGGGTCACCAACAGGTCAATCTAGAGAGGGCTGTAGAGCAGGGGTCACCAACAGGTCAATCTAGAGAGAGATGTAGAGCAGGGGTCACCAACAGGTCAATCTAGAGAGAGATGTAGAGCAGGGGTCACCAACAGGTCAATCTAGAGAGAGATGTAGAGCAGGGGTCACCAACAGGTCAATCTAGAGAGAGGTGTAGAGCAGGGGTCACCAACAGGTCAATCTAGAGAGAGATGTAGAGCAGGAGTAGAGCAGGGGTCACCAACAGGTCAATCTAGAGAGGGCTGTAGAGCAGGGGTCACCAACAGGTCAATCTAGAGAGAGGTGTAGAGCAGGGGTCACCAACAGGTCAATCTAGAGAGAGGAAGAGCAGGGGTCACCAACAGGTCAGTCTAGAGAGAGGTGTAGAGCAGGGGTCACCAACAGGTCAATCTAGAGAGAGGTGTAGAGCAGGGGTCACCAACAGGTCAATCTAGAGAGAGGTGTAGAGCAGGGGTCACCAACAGGTCAATCTAGAGAGAGGAGTAGAGCAGGGGTCACCAACAGGTCAGTCTAGAGAGAGGAAGAGCAGGGGTCACCAACAGGTCAATCTAGAGAGAGGTGTAGAGCAGGGGTCACCAACAGGTCAATCTAGAGAGAGGAAGAGCAGGGGTCACCAACAGGTCAGTCTAGAGAGAGGTGTAGAGCAGGGGTCACCAACAGGTCAATCTAGAGAGAGGTGTAGAGCAGGGGTCACCAACAGGTCAATCTAGAGAGAGGAAGAGCAGGGGTCACCAACAGGTCAGTCTAGAGAGAGAGGTGTAGAGCAGGGGTCACCAACAGGTCAATCTAGAGAGAGAGGTGTAGAGCAGGGGTCACCAACAGGTCAGTCTAGAGAGAGAGGAAGAGAAGGGGTCACCAACAGGTCAATCTAGAGAGAGGTGTAGAGCAGGGGTCACCAACAGGTCAATCTAGAGAGAGGAAGAGCAGGGGTCACCAACAGGTCAGTCTAGAGAGAGAGGTGTAGAGCAGGGGTCACCAACAGGTCAATCTAGAGAGAGGTGTAGAGCAGGGGTCACCAACAGGTCAGTCTAGAGAGAGGTGTAGAGCAGGGGTCACCAACAGGTCAATCTAGAGAGACAGGAAGAGCAGGGGTCACCAACAGGTCAATCTAGAGAGAGGTGTAGAGCAGGGGTCACCAACAGGTCAATCTAGAGAGACAGGAAGAGAAGGGGTCACCAACAGGTCAATCTAGAGAGAGGTGTAGAGCAGGGGTCACCAACAGGTCAGTCTAGAGAGAGAGGAAGAGAAGGGGTCACCAACAGGTCAATCTAGAGAGAGGTGTAGAGCAGGGGTCACCAACAGATCAATCTAGAGAGAGGTGTAGAGCAGGGGTCACCAACAGGTCAATCTAGAGAGAGTTGTAGAGCAGGGGTCACCAACAGGTCAGTCTAGAGAGAGATGTAGAGCAGGGGTCACCAACAGGTCAATCTAGAGAGAGCTGTAGAGCAGGGGTCACCAACAGGTCAATTTAGAGAGGTGTAGAGCAGGGGTCACCAACAGGTCAATCTAGAGAGAGGTGTAGAGCAGGGGTCACCAACAGGTCAATCCCGAGCTACCAGCCCACCTATGAGTAGCTCGCCAAACAATTCTGAAAGTACATGCAATTTTCAAAACGTTCCACCGCAAACTGTCATAAACAAATCTCCAAAGTATGAAACAGCACAAACTCCCAGCTATCTAATCAACACATTAACATTATCCCACCCCTGGTGAGCCACTATTGGCTTAAAAAGCCAAACCTAATACAATATATCTGCCAGTTAATTTCCAACAATATTGCCTGTCTGTCTGTGTGGTGCAGCTAACCTTTGTGCACTCGAGTAGTTAACTAGATTGTTTTCTTTTACTAAAATCAGACATTATTATCCTGGGTGACCTCAATTATGATTGGGAAATATGCAGGCTTCAGACGATCGGAAAAAAAAAAAAAAAAAAAAAACATTTGTAATGATTTAAACCTAAACCCAGCTGGTGACGAAGCCTACACGACCCCAAACCCTAAAGATCATTCAAAGTCAACTTTGATTGATCTAAATTTTTTTAACGAATTCACCACTCGGAAATATGTTTCTACTGATGTCTTCGTCCAAGACGTCAGTGACCATTAGCCTTTTGTTTGTGTTAGAGATGTGAGAACGCAAAATTCTAAGCCTTGTGACATCACAAAGAGGAACTTTAAAAACTTAATTGTACAGGCAAATTATTATAATTTTTTTTTTTTTACACAAATCTTTAGCATCATAGCTAGTATAGCTAGCAGCATAGCTAGTATAGCTAGCATCATAGCTAGTATAGCTAGAATAATTAGTATAGCTAATATAGCTAGCATCATAACTAGTATAGCTAGCAGTATAGCTAGCATCATAGCTAGTATAGCTAGCATCATAGCTAGTATAGCTAGCATCATAGCTAGTATAGCTAGCATCATAGCTAGTATAGCTAGCATCATAGCTAGTATAGCTAGCATCATAGCTAGTATAGCTAGCATCATAGCTAGTATAGCTAGCATCATAGCTAGTATAGCTAGCATCATAGCTAGTATCGTTGGTCTACTCACAGTGAGTCCTTCAGGTCAAACTCTATGGGAGACGGGGGTCGTTTAGGTGACTGCCAGAATAAACCTGCAGAACAAGGACAGAGATAAGAAGACTGGACAATATAACGGGCTGCAAAAGTCTTTGGTGTGTGTGTGTGTGTGTGTGTGTGTGTGTGTGTGTGTGTGTGTGTGTGTGTGTGTGTGTGTGTGTGTGTGTGTGTGTGTGTGTGTGTGTGTGTGTGTGTTTATTGACGGCAACAGGTAACCTATAGACAAAAGATCAACAGAGAGAGAGATACTCACTGCCATCCTTTAACCGGGTGTCCAGGGGGAAGGAGTGCAGCAGCTGTAGAGCCTACACACACACACACACACACACACACACACACACGGAAACAAGGTTATGGTGTGTGTGTGTGTGTCTTTGTGTGTCTACTGTCAGTGTGTGTGTGTGTGTGCTGTCAGTGTGTGTGTGTGGGGGGGGGGGTAACGTTACCTTTCTCTTGAAGTACTTGTCGAATTTGAGGCGTGCCAGAATGATACAGTGTTCCCATTGGCTGGGCCGTCGACTCAGCAACTTGACTACCTGGAACGCCCCCTCTAGAGTCTCCCTCTGCTGCATCCTCTATACACACACACACACAGAGAGAGAGAGAGAGAGACACACACACACAGAGAGAGAGAGACACACACACAGAGAGAGAGAGACACACACACACACAGAGAGAGAGACACACACACACAGAGAGAGAGAGACACACACACACAGAGAGAGAGACACACACACACACACACAGAGAGACCCACACACACACACACACACAGAGAGACCCACACACACACACACACACACACACACACACCACACACACACACACACACACACACACAGAGAGAGAGAGAGACACACACACACACACACACACACACACACAGAGAGAGAGACACACACACACACAGAGAGAGAGACACACACAGAGAGAGAGAGACACACACAGAGAGAGAGAGACACACACAGAGAGAGAGAGACACACACACAGAGAGAGAGACACACACACAGAGAGACACACACACACACACAGAGAGAGACACACACACACAGAGACACACACAGAGAGAGAGAGAGACACACACACAGAGAGAGAGAGACACACACACAGAGACACACACACACACAGAGAGAGACACACACACACAGAGAGAGACACACACACACACAGAGAGAGAGACACACACACACACAGAGAGAGAGACACACACACACAGAGAGAGACACACACACACAGAGAGACACACACACACACAGAGAGAGACACACACACACACAGAGAGAGACACACACACACACACAGAGAGAGACACACACACACACACAGAGAGAGAGACACACACACACAGAGAGAGACACACACACACACACAGAGAGAGACACACACACACAGAGAGAGACACACACACACACAGAGACACACACAGAGAGAGAGAGAGACACACACACAGAGACACACACACACAGAGAGACACACACACACACACAGAGAGAGACACACACACACACACAGAGAGAGACACACACACACACAGAGAGAGAGACACACACACACAGAGAGAGACACACACACACACATCAAACACAGAGCAATATTCTCCCCTATAATAATGAACAAATGTCCCACACCTCAGTGTTAATTTACTGTCTGTTACTGTCTGTCCCATATCTCAGTGTTAATTTACTGTCTGTTAATGTCCCATATCTCAGTGTTAATTTACTGTCTGTCCCATATCTCAGTGTTAATTTACTGTCTGTCCCATATCTCAGTGTTAATTTACTGTCTGTCCCATATCTCAGTGTTAATTTACTGTCTGTCCCATATCTCAGTGTTAATTTACTGCTAACGTCCCATATCTCAGTGTTAATTTACTGTCTGTTACTGTCTGTCCCATATCTCAGTGTTAATTTACCAGGATTTCTGGAAAAAGCTGAACATTTAGGGAAAGTTACGGGAACTTTGCAACCCGAGTCATGAGTAGAAGCTGTTCCCACCTGTAGTACGGCTTCTGCTGAGGAGTGGGTCTGCCAGAACATATTATAGATGGTGGGCTTGTGGGCAAACGCACTCTCAAACTACAGACAGAGAGACAGAGGGAGAGAGAGGAGAGAGAGAGAGGGACGGAACGGGAGAGAGAGACGGAAAGGGAGAGAGAGACGGAAAGGGAGAGAGAGAGAGAGAGGAGAGAAAGACAGAAAGGGAGAGAGGGAGAGAGAGGAGAGAGAGTGAGAGAGACAGAAAGGGAGAGAGAAAACAAATCAAAATCAAATCAAACGTTATTTGTCACGTGCTCCAAATACAACAAGTGTAGACCTTACCGTGAAATGCTTACTTACAAGCCCTTAACCAACAATGCAGTTCAAGAAATAGAGTTAAGAAAACATTAACTAAATAAACTAAAGTAAAAAAAATAAAAAAATAACACTAAATAATAATAACGAAGCTATATACAGGCAGTACAGGTACCGACTGAATGTGCGGGGGTACAGGTTAGTCGAGGTAATTTGTACATGTAGTTGTGGGTAAAGTGACTATGCATAGATAATAAACAGAGAGTAGCAGCAGTGTAAAAACATGTGTAAATAGTCCGGGTGGCCATTTAAATAATTGTTCGGCAGTCTTGTGGCTTCTGGGTAGAATCTGTGTTCAGGGTGTTGTCCTCAACATATTCTAGAACCCTCCATATTAGAATGGAACATAGCCAGTTATAGTCGTCCTATCACCTTGTCCCTTGCCCATTGGATGGTGTGTTCTATAATAACCAGTTAGATTAGTCCTATCACCTTGTCCCTTGCCCATTGGATGGTGCGTTCTATAATAACCAGTTATAGTCATCCTATCACCTTGTCCCTTGCCCATTGGATGGTGTGTTCTATAATAACCAGTTATATTAGTCCTGTCACCTTGTCCCTTGCCCATTGGATGGTGTGTTCTATAATAACCAGTTATAATAGTCCTATCACCTTGTCCCTTGCCCATTGGATGGTGTGTTCTATAATAACCAGTTAGATTAGTCCTATCACCTTGTCCCTTGCCCATTGGATGGTGTGTTCTATAATAACCAGTTAGATTAGTCCCATCACCTTGTCCCTTGCCCATTGGATGGTGTGTTCTATAATAACCAGTTAGATTAGTCCTATCACCTTGTCCCTTGCCCATTGGATGGTATGTTCTATAATAACCAGTTAGATTAGTCCTATCACCTTGTCCCTTGCCCATTGGATGGTGTGTTCTATAATAACCAGTTAGATTAGTCCTATCACCTTGTCCCTTGCCCATTGGATGGTGTGTTCTATAACAGCAGGGAAAGACTTTAGGGTGCAGAACGGAATCTCCTCTTCTGGTGGGTCCCTCTGTCAATACACAAAGATATGGACATTCAAAAACACAGGCATCTGGTAATACATGGCTGGTACGACCATTGAGAGAGACAGAGAGACAGAGAGGCAGACAGACAGAGAGGCAGACAGACAGAGAGGCAGACAGACAGAGAGGCAGACAGACAGACAGACAGACAGACAGACAGACAGACAGACAGACAGACAGGCAGGCAGGCAGGCAGGCTGGCAGGCAGACAGGCAGACAGGCAGGCAGACAGGCAGTACGTACATGGCTGTTGTAAGACTCGGTCAGGTTGGGCACGATGATCTCCGTGTGTCCTTTGGTTCCCATGGTACCGGAATCCAGAAGAGCCTTCTGATTGGATACACTGCGGCTGTGGGGTTAACCAAATCAGAGAGAGGCAAAACATTTAAACATGATCAATTAGTGTTGATTAATAATCCCAGTTTATCCCCTTTCCCCCTCAATTCAATAAGGAAAACATTATTTATCCCTGAGGTGCAGTTACTTTGGCCACGTGAGTCTACAACAATAATATACCAACATACCACAATTATTCTGCAATGACACACAACCATTCACATCACCATAACCCCCCCTCACCTGTCGACGTATCTGCGAGCCTCTACATTGTCCAGCGCCGTGACAACCAGGTGTAGGCGGGAGTAGAACAGGTCGTTGTAGACCCCCTCGGTGGCAGGACACACCTTGTTGAGGTGAGCGTCTACCTGCATCTCTGGGTTGATCTCCAAGGTCGCTACTGCTGCTGTGGTGCTCTTAGGTTTCTGATGGAGGGAGGGAGGGAGGGAGGGAGGGGCAGAGGCAGAGAGGGAGAGAGGCAGAGAGGCAGAGGGGGAGAGGGGCAGAGAGGCAGAGGGGGAGAGGGGGAGAGGGGGAGAGAGGCAGAGGGGGAGGGAGAGAGGCAGAGGGGGAGGGAGAGAGGCAGAGGGGGAGGGGGGGGGAGGGAGAGAGGCAGAGGGGGAGGGAGAGAGGCAGAGAGGGAGGGAGAGAGGCAGAGAGAGAGGCAGAGAGAGGGAGGGAGAGAGGCAGAGAGAGAGGGAGAGAGGCAGAGAGAGAGGCAGAGAGAGGGAGGGAGAGAGGCAGAGAGAGGGAGGGAGAGAGGCAGAGAGAGGGAGGGAGAGAGGCAGAGAGAGGCAGAGAGAGGGAGGGAGGCAGAGGGAGGGAGGCAGAGAGGCAGAGGGAGGGAGGGAGGCAGAGAGGCAGAGGCAGAGAGGGAGGGAGGGAGGGAGGGAGGGAGGGAGGGAGGGAGAAAAGTCAGACAAGTTATTATGATGTGGACAAAACTTATAACGGATGATGATGATTAATAAATGTATCAATAATGATGGTCAGTGTGTGTGTGTGTGTGTGTGTGTGTGTGTGTGTGTGTGTGTGTGTGTGTGTGTGTGTGTGTGTGTGTGTCTGACCTGTATGTGCTGAGATCTGAAGAGGAACTGTCTGTTGAGGTTGGACTTCTCTATCAGGTCTGGGTCTGTCACACACACCTGGGGAAAAGGTCATCAATCAATACCGCTAAATCAATCAATAAATCAAACACATGAACTAATGAATTTACTAATGAATTAACCAATCAGTCTGTCACGCACACGTGGCGACCACAGAAGAGAACAGGTAATATACAAAACCAACCAACCAACCAATCCCTACCTCTCCTGAGCTCTTGGCCAATCCCACTCCCAGCAGGGCAAAGTTCTTGAGCATCTCACAGCCAATGGCTCCACAGCCCACCTGGAGAAGACACCGCCCCCCCCCAGGACACTGTCATCAACTACACCATCAGTCCCTTCAAACCTTCCTTCCTTCCTTCCTTCCTTCCTTCCTTCCTTCCTTCCTTCCTTCCTTCCTTCCTTCCTTCCTTCCTTCCTTCCTTCCTTCCTTCCTTCCACCCTTCCTTCCTTCCTTCCTTCCTTCCTTCCTTCCTTCCTTCCTTCCTTCCTTCCTGTAAACTGTCCAAAAACTGACACACTGATTTGGGACAGACCATCAAAGCAACACTTGTTTTTAGATGGTGGGGTCACATGTTCAGATATCAACATGGGGTCAAAGGCCAGAAAGGTTTGAGGACCCCTGTATTAGTGTGGGTACTGATACGTGTGGATCGTGATAGTGTGGGTTGTCACAGTGTGGGTTGTAACAGCGTGGGTTGTAACATGGTGGGTTGTGATAGTGTGGGTTGTAACAGCGTGGGCTGTAACAGTGTGGGTTGTAACACCGTGGGTTGTAACACCGTGGGTTGTAACACCGTGGGTTGTAACAGCGTGGGTTGTGTAACAGCGTGGGTTGAGACAGCGTGGGTTGTAACACCGTGGGCTGTAACAGCGTGGGTTGTAACAGCGTGGGTTGTGATAGTGTGGGTTGTAACAGCGTGGATTGTAACAGCGTGGATTGTGATAGTGTGGGTTGTAATAGTGTGGGTTGTAACAGCGTGGGTTGTAACAGCGTGGGTTGTAACAGCGTGGGTTGTAACACCGTGGGCTGTAACAGCGTGGATTGTAACAGCGTGGGCTGTAACAGCGTGGGTTGTAACAGCGTGGGCTGTAACAGCGTGGGTTGTAACAGCGTGGGTTGTAACACCGTGGGCTGTAACAGCGTGGGTTGTAACAGCGTGGGTTGTAACAGCGTGGGCTGTAACAGCGTGGGTTGTAACAGCGTGGGTCGTCATAGTGTGGGTCGTCATAGTGTGGGTCGTAACAGCGTGGGTTGTAACAGCGTGGGTCGTCATAGTGTGGGTCGTCATAGTGTGGGCTGTAACAGCGTGGGCTGTAACAGCGTGGGCTGTAACAGCGTGGGTCGTCATAGTGTGGGTCGTCATAGTGTGGGTTGTAACAGCGTGGGTTGTAACAGCGTGGGTTGTAACAGCGTGGGTCGTCATAGTGTGGGTCGTCATAGTGTGGGTTGTAACAGCGTGGGTTGTAACAGTGTGGGTTGTGATAGCGTGGGTTGTAACAGCGTGGGTCGTCACCATAAAGACTCTCAGCTTGTGGAGTTCCAGACACATGGTTTCCCCGATGCAGACCCTCAGCCCGTCGTACCGATCACCCCTACACACACACACACACACACACACACACACACACACACTCTTTGTGAGAATGTGTTTCACATTCTTTGTAATGTTCTTTGTGTGTATATGTGTGTGTATATGTGTGTGTGTGTGTGTGTGTGTGTGTGTGTGTGTGTGTGTGTGTGTTGTACCTGGGGCTAAACTCCTCTGCAGATAGAGACTGTAGTGGTTTCACTACCTCGATGGCATCTAGATAGAACTAGAAAGAGAGAGAGAGGGGAGAGGGGAGAGGGAGGAGAGAGAGAGAGAAGAGAGGAGAGGAGAGAGAGAGAGGGCGAGAGAGGAGAGAGAGAGAAGGAGGAGAGAGGAGAGAGAGAAGGAGAGAGAGAGAGGGCGAGAGAGGAGAGAGAGAGAAGGAGGAGAGAGGAGAGAGAGAAGGAGAGAGAGAGAGGGCGAGAGAGGAGAGAGAGAGAAGGAGGAGAGAGGAGAGAGAGAGACCACAGTGTTACAATTCTAACACCAGAAAAATAAATGACCTACCCAACCAACCAATCAGATGTATTGATCAGTCTGTGACCTACCCAACCAACCAATCAGATGTATTGATCAGTCTGTGAGGTGGATAGCAGTAGGTTGACCTACCCAACCAACCAATCAGATGTATTGATCAGTCTGTGATGTGGAGAGCAGTAGGTTGACCTACCCAACCAACCAATCAGATGTATTGATCAGTCTGTGAGGTGGAGAGCAGTAGGTTGACCTACCCAACCAACCAATCAGATGTATTGATCAGTCTGTGAGGTGGAGAGCAGTGGGTTGACCTACCCAACCAACCAATCAGATGTATTGATCAGTCTGTGAGGTGGATAGCAGTAGGTTGACCTACCCAAACAACCAATCAGATGTATTGATCAGTCTGTGAGGTGGATAGCAGTAGGTTGACCTACCCAACCAACCAATCAGATGTATTGATCAGTCTGTGAGGTGGAGAGCAGTAGGTTGACCTACCCAACCAACTAATCAGATGTATTGATCAGTCTGTGAGGTGGAGAGCAGTAGGTTGACCTACCCAACCAACCAATCAGATGTATTGATCAGTCTGTGAGGTGGAGAGCAGTAGGTTGACCTACCCAACCAACCAATCAGATGTATTGATCAGTCTGTGAGGTGGAGAGCAGTAGGTTGACCTACCCAACCAACCAATCAGATGTATTGATCAGTCTGTGAGGTGGATAGCAGTAGGTTGACCTACCCAACCAACCAATCAGATGTATTGATCAGTCTGTGATGTGGAGAGCAGTAGGTTGACCTACCCAACCAACCAATCAGATGTATTGATCAGTCTGTGAGGTGGAGAGCAGTAGGTTGACCTACCCAACCAACCAATCAGATGTATTGATCAGTCTGTGAGGTGGAGAGCAGTAGGTTGACCTACCCAACCAACCAATCAGATGTATTGATCAGTCTGTGAGGTGGATAGCAGTAGGTTGACCTACCCAAACAACCAATCAGATGTATTGATCAGTCTGTGAGGTGGATAGCAGTAGGTTGACCTACCCAACCAACCAATCAGATGTATTGATCAGTCTGTGAGGTGGAGAGCAGTAGGTTGACCTACCCAACCAACCAATCAGATGTATTGATCAGTCTGTGAGGTGGAGAGCAGTAGGTTGACCTACCCAACCAACCAATCAGATGTATTGATCAGTCTGTGAGGTGGATAGCAGTAGGTTGACCTACCCAACCAACCAATCAGATGTATTGATCAGTCTGTGAGGTGGAGAGCAGTAGGTTGACCTACCCAACCAACCAATCAGATGTATTGATCAGTCTGTGAGGTGGATAGCAGTAGGTTGACCTACCCAACCAACCAATCAGATGTATTGATCAGTCTGTGACCTACCCATTGCTGTAGTGGGGCGAACTTCCCCGTGAGGGCCTTGAGGACCTCCTGACTGGCAATGCCCCCCACCGCCGCGGCCAACGGAGGGAGAGAACCCTGCGCTGTTCTGGACAGACAACGCACCAACTCACTATTCACTGGAGCCTGGAGAGAGGAGAGAGGGGAGAGGACGGGAGAGGGGAGAGAGGGGAGAGGACGGGAGAGGGGAGAGGACGGGAGAGGGGAGAGGACGGGAGAGGGGAGAGGACGGGAGAGGGGAGAGGGGAGAGGAGAGAGGAGAGAGGACGGGAGAGGGGGAGAGAGGGGAGGGAGTGGAGAGAGGGGAGGGAGGGAGAGAGGGAAGGACAGGAGAGGAGAGAGGGAGGGAGAGAGGGGAGGATGGGAGAGGAGAGAGAGAGGGAGAGAGGGGAGGAGAGGAGAGAGGGGAGGAGAGGAGAGAGGGAGGGAGAGAAGAGAGAGGGAGGGAGAGAGGGGAGAGGGGAAGGACAGGAGAGGAGAGAGGGAGGGAGAGAAGAGAGAGGGAGGGAGAGAGGGGAGAGGGAAGGACAGGAGAGGAGAGAGGGAGGGAGAGAGGGGAGGACAGGAGAGGAGAGAGGGAGGGAGGGAGAGAGGGGAGGATGGGAGAGGGAGGGAGAGAGGAGAGAGGGAAGGACAGGAGAGGAGAGAGGGAGGGAGAGAGGGGAGGACAGGAGGAGGGAGAGAGAAGAGGACGGCAGTGTCACGAGTGTGAGTGTGTGCGTACATAAGTGCCACAGTGTGTGTAGATGAAACACTCACTCTGGTTGTCAAGGTGAGGTTCACTTCCTCTGTTAGTTTGACCAGAACCTCCGCATCCTGACAGCACCTGGAGAGAACAACCAATCACAACCAGCTTTACAGGAAGTAGAGGCTAGGGACCAACCAGCCATACAGGAAGTAGAGGCTAGGGACCAACCAGCTATACAGGAAGTAGGGGCCAGGGACCAACCAGTTATACAGGAAGTAGGGGCTAGGGACCAACCAGTTATACAGGAAGTAGGTGCTAGGGACCAGCCAGCTATACAGGAAGTAGAGACTAGGGACCAACCAGCTATACAGGAAGTAGGGGCTAGGGACCAACCAGCTATACAGGAAGTAGGGGCTAGAACCAACCAGCTATACAGGAAGTAGAGGCTAGGGACCAACCAGCTATACAGGAAGTAGGGGCCAGGGACCAACCGGCTATAGAGGAAGTAGAGGCTAGGGACCAACCGGCTATACAGGAAGTAGGGGCTAGGGACCAACCGGCTATACAGGAAGTAGAGGCTAGGGACCAACCAGCTATACAGGAAGTAGGGGCTAGGGACCAACCAGCTATAGAGGAAGTAGAGGCTAGGGACCAGCCAGCTATACAGGAAGTAGAGGCTAGGGACCAACCAGCTATAGAGGAAGTAGAGGCTAGGGACCAACCAGCTATACAGGAAGTAGGGGCTAGGGACCAACCAGCTATAGAGGAAGTAGGGGCTAGGGACCAACCAGCTATAGAGGAAGTAGGGGCTAGGGACCAACCAGCTATAGAGGAAGTAGAGGCTAGGGACCAACCAGCTATACAGGAAGTAGGGGCTAGGGACCAACCAGCTATAGAGGGAGTAGAGACAGGGGACCAACCAGCTATACAGGAAGTAGAGGCTAGGGACCAACCAGCTATACAGGAAGTAGGGGCTAGGGACCAGCCAGCTATACAGGAAGTAGAGGCTAGGAACCAACCAGCTATATAGGAAGTAGAGGCTAGGGACTAGCCAGCTATACAGGAAGTAGAGGATAGGGACCAACCAGCTATAGAGGAAGTAGGGGCTAGGGACCAACCAGCTATAGAGGAAGTAGAGGCTAGGGACCAACCAGCTATACAGGAAGTAGGGGCTAGGGACCAACCAGCTATACAGGAAGTAGGGGCTAGGGACCAACCAGCTATAGAGGAAGTAGGGGCTAAGCACCAACCAGCTTTAGAGGAAGTAGAGGCTAGGGACCAACCAGCTATAGAGGAAGTAGGGGCTAGGGACCAACCAGCTATACAGGAAGTAGAGGCTAGGGACCAACCAGCTATAGAGGAAGTAGAGGCTAGGGACCAACCAGCTATAAAGGAAGTAGGGGCTAGGGACCAACCGGCTATACAGGAAGTAGGGGCTAGGGACCAACCAGCTATAGAGGAAGTAGGGGCTAGGGACCAACCAGCTATAGAGGAAGTAGGGGCTAGGGACCAACCAGCTATAGAGGAAGTAGGGGCTAGGGACCAACCAGCTATACAGGAAGTAGGGGCTAGGAACCAACCAGCTATAGAGGAAGTAGGGGCTAGAGACCAACCAGCTATACAGGAAGTAGGGGCTATGGACCAACCAGCTATACAGGAAGTAGGGGCTAGGGACCAACCAGCTATACAGGAAGTAGGGGCTAGGGACCAACCAGCTATAGAGGAAGTAGGGGCTAGGGACCAACCAGCTATAGAGGAAGTAGGGGCTATGGACCAACCAGCTATACAGGAAGTAGGGGCTAGGGACCAACCAGCTATACAGGAAGTAGGGGCTAGGGACCAACCAGCTTTAGAGGAAGTAGGGGCTAGGGACCAACCAGCTATACAGGAAGTAGGGGCTAGGGACCAACCGGCTATACAGGAAGTAGAGGCTAGGGACCAACCAGCTATACAGGAAGTAGGGGCTAAGGACCAACCGGCTATACAGGAAGTAGAGGCTAGGGACCAACCAGCTATAGAGGAAGTGGGGGCTAGGGACCAACCAGCTGTAGAGGAAGTACGGGCTAGAGACCAACCAGCTATACAGGAAGTAGAGGCTAGGGACCAACCAGCTATACAGGAAGTAGGGGCTAGGGACCAACCGGCTATAGAGGAAGTAGGGGCTAGGGACCAACCAGCTATACAGGAAGTAGGGGCTAGGGACCAACCAGCTATACAGGAAGTAGGAGCTAGGGACCAACCAGCTATAGAGGAAGTAGGGGCTAGGGACCAACCAGCTATACAGGAAGTAGAGGCTAGGGACCAACCAGCTATACAGGAAGTAGGGGCTAGGGACCAACCGGCTATAGAGGAAGTGGGGGCTAGGGACCAACCAGCTTTAGAGGAAGTAGGGACTGGGAGGAGGGGCTAGGGAGTAGGGGGAGGGGGAAGGGGCTAGGTGGAGGGACTAGGGGGTAGAGGGTAGGGACTAGGGAGTAGGGGGAGGGGGAAGGGGCTAGGTGGAGGGACTACGGGGTAGAGGGTAGGGACTAGGGAGTAGGGGGAAGGGGCTAGGTGGAGGGACTACGGGGTTGTGTTACCCGATATTGGGCAGTCTGTTGTGTTGCTCCTGGAAGGCATCGAGAGCCAGCATGGCGGCGTGGATCTGGAGCGGGGCCTGAGGGACACATTCACAATGGACAAAACAGGAAACTGCTCAGAGACGGCTCCAACACACAGCAGAGCAAACACACCTTCACACAGGAGCTGACCTATGACCTCTCACCTCTGGTTTGCTGAAGTCGGGAGTCAGGACCTGAGGCTCAGACAGCTGCTGCTCCATCGTCTCCTGAAGAACACACGGACAGAGGGACACGGACAGAGGGACACGGACAGAGGGACACGGACAGAGGGACACGGACAGAGGGACACGGACAGAGGGACAGAGAGACGTTTAAGGAAAAGACCACTGCAAACTGTGTGTTTCATTTCAGAACGACGCAGTATGAGGCAGTATGAGGCAGAATGAGGCAGTATGAGGCAGTATGAGACAGAATGAGGCAGTATGAGGCAGAATGAGGCAGTATGAGGCAGAATGAGGCAGTATGAGGCAGTATGACGCAGAATGAGGCAGAATGGCGCAGTATGAGGCAGCATGAGGCAGAATGACGCAGAACGACGCAGTACGACGATTTCGGGAAACTATATCTGGACAACTTGATTACTGACAGGCAAAACATTTCGGGACTGTATCACCAGCAGACTAATAAAAAATGAAAAATACCAAAAGATGGAATTTTCCTTTAAGTGTAAACCATTTAAAAAGCGTTATGTCGTTTATGAATGTCGTATTGCGGTTGTGTTGTGGTTGTGTTGTGGTTGTATACTTACGAAGCTGTATGTTCTGGGGGTTTTGACCAGCAGGAAGAAGCCTCCATGTGCATAGGGCTGCAGACACGACGTGTCCCCTATGGTGAAACTGTAGGGAGAGAGGACTGGCACACACACACTATTATCAACAATAATACAAGACTCCTACCCTGTGACCTGTCATAAGACTGTCCTATCAGTACCTGTGACCTGTCACAAGGCTGTCCTATCAGTACCTGTGACCTGTCATAAGCCTGTCGTATCAGTACCTGTGACCTGTCATAAGCCTGTCGTATCAGTACCTGTGACCTGTCATAAGCCTGTCGTATCAGTACCTGTGACCTGTCATAAGCCTGTCGTATCAGTACCTGTGACCTGTCATAAGCCTGTCGTATCAGTACCTGTGACCTGTCATAGGCCTGTCGTATCAGTACCTGTGACCTGTCATAAGCCTGTCCTATCAGTACCTGTGACTTGTCATAAGCCTGTCGTATCAGTACCTGTGACCTGTCATAAGCCTGTCGTATCAGTACCTGTGACCTGTCATATCAGTACCTGTGACCTGTCATAAGCCTGTCCTATCAGTACCTGTGACCTGTCATAGGCCTGTCATATCAGTACCTGTGACCTGTCATAGGCCTGTCGTATCAGTACCTGTGACCTGTCATAAGCCTGCCCTATCAGTACCTGTGACCTGTCATAAGCCTGTCATATCAGTACCTGTGACCTGTCATCGGCCTGTCATATCAGTACCTGTGACCTGTCATAAGCCTGTCCTATCAGTACCTGTGACCTGTCATAAGCCTGCCGTATCAGTGCCTGTGACCTGTCATAAGCCTGTCCTATCAGTACCTGTGACCTGTCATAAACCTGTCCTATCAGTACCTGTGACCTGTCATAAGCCTGTCGTATCAGTACCTGTGACCTGTCATAAGCCTGTCGTATCAGTACCTGTGACCTGTCATCAGCCTGTCGTATCAGTACCTGTGACCTGTCGTAAGCCTGCCCTATCAGTACCTGTGACCTGTCGTAAGCCTGCCCTATCAGTACCTGTGACCTGTCATAAGCCTGCCCTATCAGTACCTGTGACCTGTCATAAGCCTGTCCTATCAGTACCTGTGACCTGTCATAGGCCTGTCGTATCAGTACCTGTGACCTGTCATAAACCTGTCGTATCAGTACCTGTGACCTGTCATAAACCTGTCGTATCAGTACCTGTGACCTGTCATAAGCCTGTCGTATCAGTACCTGTGACCTGTCATAAGCCTGTCGTATCAGTACCTGTGACCTGTCATAAGCCTGTCCTATCAGTACCTGTGACCTGTCATAGGCCTGTCATATCAGTACCTGTGACCTGTCATAAGCCTGCCCTATCAGTACCTGTGACCTGTCATAAGCCTGTCCTATCAGTACCTGTGACCTGTCATAGATCTCTCATATCAGTACCTGTGACCTGTCATAAGCCTGCCCTATAAGTACCTGTGACCTGTCATAAGCCTGTCCTATCAGTACCTGTGACCTGTCATAGGCCTGTCATATCAGTACCTGTGACCTGTCATAAGCCTGTCCTATCAGTACCTGTGACCTGTCATAAGCCTGTCGTATCAGTGCCTGTGACCTGTCATAAGCCTGTCCTATCAGTACCTGTGACCTGTCATAAACCTGTCCTATCAGTACCTGTGACCTGTCATAAGCCTGCCATATCAGTACCTGTGACCTGTCGTAAGCCTGCCTTATCAGTACCTGTGACCTGTCATAAGCCTGCCCTATCAGTACCTGTGACCTGTCATAAGCCTGCCCTATCAGTACCTGTGACCTGTCATAAACCTGTCGTATCAGTACCTGTGACCTGTCATAAGCCTGTCGTATCAGTACCTGTGACCAGTCATAAGCCTGTCGTATCAGTACCTGTGACCAGTCATAAGCATGTCCTATCAGTACCTGTGACCTGTCATAAGCATGTCCTATCAGTACCTGTGACCTGTCATAAGCATGTCCTATCAGTACCTGTGACCTGTCATAAACCTGTCGTATCAGTACCTGTGACCTGTCATAAGCCTGTCGTATCAGTACCTGTGACCTGTCATAAGCCTGTCGTATCAGTACCTGTGACCTGTCATAAGCCTGTCCTATCAGTACCTGTGACCTGTCATAAGCCTGTCGTATCAGTACCTGTGACCTGTCATAAGCCTGTCGTATCAGTACCTGTGACCTGTCGTGCGGTGCCGTTGAGTGAGTCCATGCCGTTGACCTCTCTGAAGAGAACACTCTGTCCAGTCTGGAGGCCGTGGGTCCTGCTGTCCATACAGGTTACCACCCCTGGCTTACCCTGCAGGTCAGAGGTCAGAGGTTAGAGACGAGGGTGTGTGTGTGTGTGTGTGTGTGTGTGCTGTCCATACAGGTTACCACCCCTGGGTTACCCTGCAGATCAGAGGTCAGAGGTCAGAGGTTAGAGACGAGGGTGTGTGTGTGTGTGTGCTGTCCATACAGGTTACCACCCCTGGGTTCCCCTGCAGGTCAGAGGTAAGAGGTTAGAGAGGAGGGTGTGTGTGTGTGTGTGTGTGTGTGTGTGTGTGTGTGTGTGTGTGTGTGTGTGTGTGTGTCTGTACCTGTGTGATGTTCTGGATAAACATCTCCTTGGCTTCCTCTCCCGTGGGGTCCGACACCTCAAACTGGTCTCCGAAGTCACAGAACACTCTCACACAGATCCCATACGCGTCACATCCAATGAACTGCAAGGAAACAGAGACATCATGCGTTTAGTTCCTGGGGGGGGGGGGGGGGGGGGGGGGACGAGGCCGCAGACCAAATCATCTCTCCTGTCTCCTGACGTGGGCTCTTGTTAACTTCCCTTCCATGGATTTGAAAGGACATGACTGGTAAATGGAAACTCTGATAGGAGGGTCTAGAGGTCTGACCCTGATAGGAGGGTCTAGAGGTCTGACCCTGATAGGAGGGTCTCTATATGTAGAGGTCTCACCCTGATAGGAGGGTCTCTATATGTAGAGGTCTGACTCTGATAGGAGGGTCTCTATATGTAGAGGTCTGACCCTGATAGGAGGGTCTAGAGGTCCCTGATAGGAGGGTCTCTATATGTAGAGGTCTCACTCTGATAGGAGGGTCTCTAGAGGTCTCACCCTGATAGGAGGGTCTCTAGAGGTCTCACCCTGATAGGAGGGTCTCTATATGTAGAGGTCTCACTCTGATAGGAGGGTCTCTATATGTAGAGGTCTCACCCTGATAGGAGGGTCTCTATATGTAGAGGTCTCACCCTGATAGGAGGGTCTAGAGGTCTCACCCTGATAGGAGGGTCTCTATATGTAGAGGGTTCACCCTGATAGGAGGGTCTCTATATGTAGAGGTCTCACCCTGATAGGAGGGTCTCTATATGTAGAGGTCTCACCCTGATAGGAGGGTCTCTATATGTAGAGGTCTCACCCTGATAGGAGGGTCTCTATATGTAGAGGTCTCACCCTGATAGGAGGGTCTCTATATGTAGAGGTCTGACCCTGATAGGAGGGTCTCTATATGTAGAGGTCTGACCCTGATAGGAGGTCTCTATATGTAGAGGTCTGACCCTGATAGGAGGGTCTAGAGGTCTGACCCTGATAGGAGGGTCTCTAGAGGTCTGACCCTGATAGGAGGGCCTCTATATGTAGAGGTCTCACCCTGATAGGAGGGTCTCTAGAGGTCTGACCCTGATAGGAGGGTCTCTATATGTAGAGGTCTCACCCTGATAGGAGGGTCTCTATATGTAGAGGTCTCACCCTGATAGGAGGGTCTCTATATGTAGAGGTCTGACCCTGATAGGAGGGTCTCTAGAGGTCTGACCCTGATATGAGGGTCTCTAGAGGTCTGACCCTGATATGAGGGTCTCTAGAGGTCTGACCCTGATAGGAGGGTCTCTAGAGGTCTGACCCTGATAGGAGGGTCTCTAGAGGTCTGACCCTGATAGGAGGGTCTAGAGGTCTCACCCTGATAGGAGGGTCTAGAGGTCTCACCCTGATAGGAGGGTCTAGAGGTCTCACCCTGATAGGAGGGTCTAGAGGTCTCACCCTGATAGGAGGGTCTCTAGAGGTCTCACCCTGATAGGAGGGTCTAGAGGTCTCACCCTGATAGGAGGGTCTCTAGAGGTCTCACCCTGATAGGAGGGTCTAGAGGTCTCACCCTGATAGGAGGGTTTAGAGGTCTCACCCTGATAGGAGGGTCTCTAGATGTAGAGATCTCACCCTGATAGGAGGGTCTCTAGAGGTCTGACCCTGATAGGAGGGTCTCTATATGTAGAGGTCTGACCCTGATAGGAGGGTCTCTATATGTAGAGGTCTGACCCTGATAGGAGGGTCTCTAGAGGTCTGACCCTGATAGGAGGGTCTCTAGAGGTCTGACCCTGATAGGAGGGTCTAGAGGTCTCACCCTGATAGGAGGGTCTAGAGGTCTCACCCTGATAGGAGGGTCTAGAGGTCTCACCCTGATAGGAGGGTCTAGAGGTCTCACCCTGATAGGAGGGTCTAGAGGTCTCACCCTGATAGGAGGGTCTCTAGAGGTCTCACCCTGATAGGAGGGTCTAGAGGTCTCACCCTGATAGGAGGGTCTCTAGAGGTCTCACCCTGATAGGAGGGTCTAGAGGTCTGACCCTGATAGGAGGGTCTAGAGGTCTGACCCTGATAGGAGGGTCTCTAGAGGTCTGACCCTGATAGGAGGGTCTAGAGGTCTGACCCTGATAGGAGGGTCTCTAGAGGTCTTACCCTGATAGGAGGGTCTAGAGGTCTCACCCTGATAGGAGGGTCTCTATATCTAGAGGTCTCACCCTGATAGGAGGCTGATGGAAGTGGCAGAAGTCATTGATTTTCTTCTGGAGACTCAGCCTGGTCTCAGTCAGGATCACACACTAAACAACACAACAAGGACAGTCATCAGCATTTCAGATTCACTACTTTACAGTCCCACTGTGTACAATCACTCATCAACAAGACGTGTGTGTGTGTCTCTCACCTGGTACCTCTTCAGGAAGCTGAGGTCAGTGGAGAGGTCGAGAGAGGAGGAGGACGTGTCCACGTGGACGTAAGGGTTCAACTCTGCTACCCTGGGATGGACCGCCAAAGCCCTGGGGGAGAAAGGAGAGAGAAAGGAGAGAGAAACAGAGAGAAACAGAGAGAAACAGAGAGAAACAGAGAGAAACAGAGAGAGAGAGAGAGAGAGAGAGAGAGAGAGAGAGAGAGAGAGATAAATACCAATTCAAAACATGAAACCTAATTCAAACAATGAAAACCTGGGAATTTTTTGGAACGTTTGGGGATTGTTTCCCGACCCCCTAGTTTCCTGTTTCCTGTGTTACCGAGAAGCCACAAATGCTGACGACGCAACAAGCAGCCCGGCCTCAGAGCAATACGTTACAGCTGGCAGGGACAGTGGACGTGTCGCGCAGTGACGTCACGCTGATGGGCGTTCCTTGACGTAACTGCAGACAGACAGGACTGGTCTCACCTGTTCCTCTGAGTCAGCACGTCGTCCTGTCTCAGGAAGAAGTTGGAGCCCAAGTCCCAAGTCTCACACTGCTTAGTGTCATGCAGCGTCAACACCTACACACACACACACACACACACACACGTCCCCCTGATTAAATCCATTTCACTCTCATGAAACATGGTGACAATGACATGAAGCTGAACGAAGTGACCAGAGCCCTATTCCCTATATAGTGAACTACTAGTGACCAGAGCCCTATTCCCTATATAGTGAACTACTAGTGACCAGGGCCCTATTCCCTATATAGTGAACTACTAGTGACCAGAGCCCTATTCCCTATATAGTGAACTACTAGTGACCAGAGCCCTATTCCCTATATAGTGCACTACTAGTGACCAGGGCCCTATTCCCTATATAGTGAACTACTTTAGACCAGGGCCCTATTCCCTATATAGTGCACTACTAGTGACCAGAGCCCTATTCCCTATATAGTGAACTACTAGTGACCAGGGCCCTATTCCCTATATAGTGAACTACTTTAGACCAGAGCCCTATTCCCTATATAGTGAACTACTAGTGACCAGGGCCCTATTCCCTATATAGTGCACTACTAGTGACCAGAGCCCTATTCCCTATATAGTGAACTACTAGTGACCAGGGCCCTATTCCCTATATAGTGAACTACTTTAGACCAGAGCCCTATTCCCTATATAGTGAACTACTAGTGACCAGGGCCCTATTCCCTATATAGTGCACTACTAGTGACCAGAGCCCTATTCCCTATATAGTGAACTACTAGTGACCAGGGCCCTATTCCCTATATAGTGAACTACTAGTAACCAGAGCCCTATTCCCTATATAGTGAACTACTTTAGACCAGAGCCCTATTCCCTATATAGTGAACAACTAGTGACCAGAGCCCTATTCCCTATATAGTGAACTACTAGTGACCAGGGCCCTATTCCCTATATAGTGAACTACTAGTGACCAGGGCCCTATTCCCTATATAGTGAACTACTAGTGACCAGGGCCCTATTCCCTATATAGTGAACTACTAGTGACCAGAGCCCTATTCCCTATATAGTGAACTACTTTAGACCAGAGCCCTATTCCCTATATAGTGCACTACTAGTGACCAGGGCCCTATTCCCTATATAGTGAACTACTAGTGACAAGAGCCCTATTCCCTATATAGTGGTACTACTATAGACCAGGGCCCTATTCCCTATATAGTGAACTACTAGTGACCAGAGCCCTATTCCCTATATAGTGAACTACTAGTGACCAGGGCCCTATTCCCTATATAGTGAACTACTAGTGACCAGAGCCCTATTCCCTATATAGTGAACTACTAGTGACCAGAGCCCTATTCCCTATATAGTGAACTACTAGTGACCAGAGCCCTATTCCCTATATAGTGCACTACTAGTGACCAGAGCCCTATTCCCTATATAGTGAACTACTAGTGACCAGAGCCCTATTCCCTATATAGTGCACTACTAGTGACCAGAGCCCTATTCCCTATATAGTGAACTACTTTAGACCAGAGCCCTATTCCCTATATAGTGAACTACTAGTGACCAGAGCCCTATTCCCTATATAGTGAACTACTTTAGACCAGAGCCCTATTCCCTATATAGTGAACTACTAGTGACCAGGGCCCTATTCCCTATATAGTGCACTACTTTAGACCAGAGCCCTATTCCCTATATAGTGAACTACTAGTGACCAGAGCCCTATGGGGAATAGGGTGCAATTTGGGACGCAGGCTACAATCTCACTCACCTTCACACCTGCTAACACGATGTTCTTTGCTGTGAAAACAGGGCAGAGACGTCTAACGTCAGTCACATGACAGGAAATACATTGATACAATACATACTGTAAACACTCACTGAACGCTATGTCATGTCACTTAATGGCATGTTCTGGCATGTACCGTCATGCAATGTCATGTCACTTAATGGCATGTTCAGGCATGTACCGTCATGCTATGTCATGTCGCTTAATGACATGTACCGTCATGCTATGTCATGTCATTTAACGGCATGTTCTGGCATGTACTGTCATGCTATGTCATGTCACTTAATGGCATGTTCTGGCATGTACCGTCATGCTATGTCATGTCACTTAATGCATGTTCTGGCATGTACCGTCATGCTATGTCATGTAATGTCACATAATGTAATGCTGTCTTATTTGATGCATATGTCACCTACCGATCTCCACTCCCAGTCCTCCCATTCCACTGAGGAAGACAGAAGACTGAGCCATCTGCTGCATAGCACTGTCCCCCAGGACATACCTCTGGCGACTGGAGGGGGGGAGGGGGGTTTGGGAGGGAGGGGGGGGGGGGGTAGGGAAGGAGAGGGGAGAGAGGGAGGGAGAAGGGAGAGAGGGAGGGGAGAGAGGGAGGGGAGGGGGGTTAGGGAGGGGAGTTAGGGAGGGCGAGGGGAGAGAGGGAGGGGGGTTAGGGAGGGAGAGAAGAGGGGGGGGGGGAGGGGGGGCAGGGAAGAGGGGGAGCCAGGGAAGAGGGGGGAGAGAGATCAAATGATGTTGTGAGACAGTAAGCACATGTTTTGTTGGAACTATTACTGGTATGTCATTGTACCCACTTAAAATAGGTAGTATGGGATTTACCTGTACAGGGAGTCATCAATCTCCATGGAGTCAGCTGACATCTTGGGAGGGGAAAACTCACTGGTCCTCGACGCACTGGATCGTGAGAGAGAGATCATGGAGGAGAGAAGTCTTTCTGATGTCAGGTTTATATGAACTCTGTCCTGGCTCCCCCGGGCCCCCAGCACTACAAAACTGATTCAAATAATCAAAGCTTGACCATGAGTTGGTTATTTAAATCAGCTGTGTAGTGCTAGGGCAAAAACGTGCACCAAGAGTGGGACCCCAGGACACAGAGTGGACCCCCAGGACACAGAGTGGACCCCCAAGACACAGGGGGGACCCCAGGACCCAGAGAGGACCCCCAGGACCCAGAGAGGACCCCAGGGAGGACCCATAGTGGACCCCAGGACCCAGAGAGGACCCCAGGGAGGACCCAGAGTGGACCCCAGGACCCAGAGAGGACCCCAGGGAGGACCCAGAGTGGACCCCAGGACCCAGAGTGGGGCCCCAGGACCCAGTTTGGGAAACCTTGGTCTACGCCACTGTTCTACACCCTAGTCCTGACACTGGGGGGGGGGGGGGGGGGGGGGGGCTACGTCCCAATTATCGCTCCTTCCTCCCAAAATGTGCACGTGTTCAATTCCCTTCACTGCTTTGAATGTAAATGACAGGTATTAGAAACTCCCTCTAGCTCTCTCCTCCACCAATCCACTCCTTTCAGAGGAGTTTGTGGGACGTAGTACACACTTTACAAGAAAGGACATGTAATTGGGACGCACTCATAGACTGGGTGTGCAGGCTTTCATTCCAACCCAGTACTTTCAGTCCTGAAACAAATAAAACTTTTTTTATCCAGCCATTGAGTTGGTTTATCAGGTGTGTTAGTGCTGGGCTGTAACAAACAGTGCTGCTAGCTAGCTAATGGGCTCACTAGCTAGCTAGATAAACAGTGTTGCTAGCTAGCTAATGGGCTAACTAGCTAGCTAGATAAACAGTGTGGCTAGCTAATGGGCTAACTAGCTAGCTAGATAAACAGTGTGGCTAGCTAATGGGCTAACTAGTTAGCTAGATAAACAGTGTTGCTAGCTAGCTAATGGGCTAACTAGCTAGCTAGATAAACAGTGTGGCTAGCTAATGGGCTAACTAGTTAGCTTCCTGGTCCCAATCTGCAGTTAGCTACTAGTAGCTAGCTACAATAACGTGAGGACGTTGTACGAGTAGCAGTAACACTAGTAGTAGTACCATATTCCATGTTTTGAGGTTGACAACTTCTCAATGCCTTGTCAATAGCCATCTATGTGTTTATCTTGCTACGAACGATGGCTAACCTGACTTAGCATAGACTGCTCACTCAGAAGGGCGTTAGCTAACACTAGCTAGATTTCTACACCTGCATTGCTTGCTGTTTGGGGGGGTTTTAGGCTGGGTTTCTGTAAAAGCACTTTGTGACATCGGTTGATGTAAGAAGGGCTTTATAAACACATTTGATTGATTGATTGATACTGCCTGATGCCGGGTCAGTGCAACAGAAAACACACCCTCCATAAACGTGTATAGTCATGACGTTTCAAGCACAAGTCGTCCTGCGGCTGCAGAGACGGATGTCCATAATGGTATTTCGTGAATGTTGCGAAAAATGCGCGTTAAAAACGTCATTCGGAGACGAAATATCTTACCTGTCGGTGTACGATAGGTTCATTGATTTGTTGTTACGAAGGAAGGGTTGTGTAGAGCTAAAAACATCAAACTGTTCCGGGTTACCCAGATCACATGACAAGGTTCACGTTTAAATTATATTTATTTGATAGATTTTAAAAAATAGTTAAAAAAAAAAATACAACAAACAACTGAAACAAAATTGTTCTGGGATATCCAGACTTTAACTTATTTAAATCATTGTGTTATATTGCAATAACAAGTGATCTGTTCTTTCTCTTGGTATTTGGCATTGCCAATTTTTACCAGGTTCCATATCAAATGCAGGCATCATAATGCCTCATATCATGTATCCTTGGTCCTGTTGAAAACCTGCAAGACACCATTTTACATTTTAGAAGAAAACAGAGACGCTGTTCAAACAGCCAAAGTTCATCTGCCCAGTAAAACATTTACAACTCACTCTCTAACTAATAGGGGTGAGGGAGAAGAGGGGTTAGGGGGTAAGGGAGGAGGGGGGAGAGGGGGTGAAGGGGAGAGGGGGTGAGGAGGTGAAGGGAGTGGAGGTGAGGGGAGAGGAGATGAGGGGAGAGGGGGTGAGGAGGTGAGAGGAGATGAGGTGAGAGGGGGTCAGGAGGTGAAGGGAGTGGAGGTGAGGGGAGATGGGGTGAGGGGAGAGGGGGTGAGGGGTGAGGAGTTGAAGGGAGTGGAGGTGAGGGGAGAGGGGGAGAGGGGGTCAGGAGGTGAGGGAGTGAGGGGAGAGGAGGTGAGGGGAGAGGAGAGGAGGTCAGGAGGTGAAGAGTAGAGGGGGTGAGAAGGTGAAGGGAGTGGAAGTGAGAGGAGGTGAGGGGAGAGGAGGTCCGGTGGTGAGGGGAGAGGAGGGCCGGCGGTGAGGGGAGAGGAGGGCCGGCGGTGAGGGGAGAGGGGGTGAGAGGAGGGGAGAGGGGGTGAGAGGAGAGGAGGTGAGGGGAGAGGGGGTCCGGTGGTGAGGGGAGAGGGGGAGAGGGGGTCAGGAGGTGAGGGAGAGGAGGTGAGGGGAGGGGGGGGGGGGTCCGATGGTAAGGGTCCTGTACTCTTGGCCCTTGACACAGGACCCTTAGAACCTAGAGTTAGTCCTGGTCAGGTCCCATGGTCAGGAAAAACCAAAACCAAACGATGACGTCACTAATCTTATAGTAATGTATCCTACTGTTAGTTAGCCTGTAACAATAGATGACAGATAGACAGTAGACCTATATAGAACTGACTAGATCATGTCATGCTACATGTACAACAGGATCAAACTCCATATGTGTGTGTGTGTCTGTGTGTCTGTGTGTGTGGTGTGTGTGTGTGTGTGTGTGTGTGTGTGTGTGTCTCTGTGTGTGTGTGTGTGTGTGTGTGTGTGTGTGGTGTGTGGTGTGTGTGTCTGTGTGTGTGTGTGTGTGTGTGTCTGTGTGTGTCTCTGTGTGTGTGTGTGTGTGTGTGTGTGTGTGTACTACTTTAGGAATGGTTGGGCTGTTGACTGAAGTAATCATTTAATAAGTCATAAACCTAGTTATATTATACTAACTATAATATAATAATATTATAATAATTCAATAAGTTCATTATACTAACTATAATATAATAATCATTTAATAAGCCAATATATTAAAGCCATATTGTACATAGTGTTGGACAGTGTCTTGTCTCTATAGGACTACACTGAACCAGGTTCAGGTCAACTGGGACACTGTTTTTGGTAAATCACTCTAGACACTGACTGTAGTGTGTGTGTGTGTGTGTGTGTGTGTGTGTGTGTGTGTGTGTGTGTGTGTGTGTGTGTGTGTGTGTGTGTGTGTGTGAAGCCAGCCATCTCTGTCAACCATCCCTCCCTTCATATTGGCCGAACGGCAACCCCCTCGGTACCTCCCCTCTGAACTCCTGCCAAAAACAACACACACAAGAAAGGTGCTCAGTTTGCGAAGTCCCCGTTTTTAACGGATTTAAATTCAATTCAATTTATTTCTCTCTCTAAAGCTCCAGACCTCCTCTCCTCCGCGATGTGGTGCGGTCGCGTGGCTCTGCGTCGTCTCCAGCGGATCGCCGTTGCTCCGTTAAACTCGTTAAGTATTACCGGGGGTTTACCGGGCGCCGTGCAGAGAGAGATGTCGTCCCTACCGCGGGTCTACATCACGCGCCAGATCCCTCCGGAGGGGCTGAAGATTCTCAGCGAGTCAGGACAGTGAGTGAGATCACACTTTGCTCTTGTTGCCGTTCTGGCTCTGTAGGCCTACTTCTTAATAGAATTATATTCTTTAAATCAAATTATTTTTTGCTCTTAATTTCATATTTATGTAGGCTATAGGTTTTTGGAACGTTTCTTAATTTAACTAAATGTCCTTTAGTCATTCATGTAGGCTAACCTTAACGGAAAGTTCTGAAATGTTGTAGTTTGTGGTTCATCATTGACTTTTGGGTGAACAGAACTGACAATGTTTGCCCAGACCAGATCAGACAGATAAGAAGTCTCTCCCAATTCAATGTAAATACTGCCAAAGCTTACTTTGGCAAAGCAATGATTAATTAACAACAACAGGTCTATCAATAAAAACATCATAACACAATTCATAATAATAAAGACTGTCACAGACAGGACTCTCTCTTTCTCTCTCTACCCCCCCCCTCTCTGACTCATAACACTGTTTTATACACTCATTCAGTCTCTCTCTGACTCATAACACTGTTTTATACACTCATTCAGTCTCTCTCTGACTCATAACACTGTTTTATACACTCATTCAGTCTCTCTCTGACTCATAACACTGTTTTATACACTCATTCAGTCTCTCTGACTCATAACACTGTTTTATACACTCATTCAGTCTCTCTCTGACTCATAACACTGTTTTATACACTCATTCAGTCTCTCTCTGACTCATAACACTGTTTTATACACTCAGTCAGTCTCTCTCTGACTCATAACACTGTTTTATACACTCAGTCAGTCTCTCTCTGACTCATAACACTGTTTTATACACTCAGTCAGTCTCTCTGACTCATAACACTGTTTTATACACTCATTCAGTCTCTCTCTGACTCATAACACTGTTTTATACACTCATTCAGTCTCTCTCTGACTCATAACACTGTTTTATACACTCATTCAGTCTCTCTGACTCATAACACTGTTTTTATACACTCATTCAGTCTCTCTCTGACTCATAACACTGTTTTATACACTCATTCAGTCTCTCTCTGACTCATAACACTGTTTTATACACTCATTCAGTCTCTCTGACTCATAACACTGTTTTATACACTCATTCAGTCTCTCTGACTCATAACACTGTTTTATACACTCATTCAGTCTCTCTCTCTCTCTCAGGTTCATTACCATTAATTATCTTTCACAGAAGTACTCATTTCAGATCAGTGATTCCCTTAAAGAAGCAAGAAAGCAAGAAAGAAAGGATGCATATCTAACAGGCCTTTCATTTTGAAATCCTACGTTACCCAGAGTGCAGTTTGATCTGTGGGACTCAGATGACGTTCCCGTGCCCCGGAAGGAGTTGCTCCAGAAGGTCAAAGGTGTCGATGCGCTGGTCTGCGTGCTCACGGAGAAGATCGACGCCGAGCTATTGGACGCTGCAGGTCAGGTGACTGTCCATAATCTCTAACGCCATTGGCTGATCACTGACAGGAACACTGGGAGCAGCTTGACTTGTTGTTTTGTGTGTGTGTGTGCGTGTGTGTCTCTGTGTGTGTGTGTGTGTGTGTGTGTGTGTGTGTGTGTCTCTCTGTGTGTGTGTGTTCTCCTGCAGGTCCTAACCTCAGGGTCCTGAGCACCATGTCGGTGGGTTTTGACCACCTCTCCCTGGAGGAACTAAAGAAAAGGTCAGTGAC